>NC_089816.1:1790302-2002802 GCF_029633855.1 Hoplias malabaricus | reverse complement strand
TTGGCTTCTGTCTAATAACTGTCCTGATGTGTGAGTGAATGAGTGTGTGAGTGAATGAATGTCTGTTTGTGTGAGTGAATGTGTGTGTGCTCAGATATGGATTGGCGCTCTGTCCTGGGTGAAATCCTAGTGCCCGATGTAGTCCTCCAGGTGGACGGTCGTTCCTGGTCGAGAGTACGCTGTGTGTGTTTGGCTGCCGCTTCTCGCCAGTGTGTGGATTGAGTGTTCTGAGCGTTCTGAATTGTAAAGCGTCCTTGGGTATCTAAAAAGGAGCTATATAAGTGTAACGATAGATATATAAATAAATGTTTACAAATATTGCCCTATCCTTCTGGACAAGAGAATGTAATGTACTTTTAGGAAACAGGACTTTAAAATAATCGTAGTGTCTTTAAAAGTGCATTTACACTGTTTGTACATTTAGTAACCAATAATGTACCTCTACCGTACCTTTTTTTTTTTTTTTGAGAGTGTACTATATTTTTTCACAAGAACAGTGAAAACCACAGTCTTTTAATCGTATGTTGTAATCTTTACATTGCCCTTTTAATTGTTTTCTGTAACTGCTGTGTTGTGTCACGGTGGGTCCAGAGCTTATTATTATTATTGGGAATTATTGGGTCACATTGCTACATTATCGGACCACAACAGCTTTTCTTCACACTTGTGAAAATCTAATGAAATGCTCCACATGTCCTTGGAATAAACTCTTTTCACATTCCATTGAAAGTTAATAAGGCTTTTTCTTTCTCCTGTAAAATGAAAAGTGACATTGAGAAGTCATATATTCTGGTTGTGTATGTAAGAATTACTACTTATAAACAAATATAATCACAGAGAGTTTTGCTCTGTAAGTTTTTATGAGCAAAATATGAAGGCTTATTCTAGGTATTATAAGGCATTTTTTGTGATACCATATAAATGCATTTGTAAGTCATTATGAACACAGAATTCACAGGAAGTTGACCAGATATTTTTCTGCCGTATTTTCTCTCTAGCGCTGGTGCAATCACACTTTATGCTCGTACTCTCTCGCTCTCTCTCTCCCTCTCTCTCTTACTTGGAGTGTGGAAGACTGATCCCCATGTAAAGAAGGCACAATGGATGGTGAGGCTGATTGTTCGTCTGAATAGGTTTGCACTGTGAATACAGGCCAATCTTCCATCGTCAATGGGCAGGGAGATTCATATGAAATATTCATCAAAGACGTCTCCTAAGAATCTGACACACTCGGCAGAGTGTCTGTGAATGTGAAACAGATTTTACATGGCCAAATATTGAGCTAAATGTCCATTCAAGAGCTACGTTTGGAGCCAGAAACCCACCAGGGAGGTCACCCCAACTTCAGAAGGAGAGGACACAATTCTCGCTGGTTCTCAGCCCTCCATCACGTGATAATAAATGGACCAAGAGTGCTCAGTACCCTTGCGGCTAAGTGGCATTTAGAAACAGCTTGTGAGAGCAGAAAAGTCCCCACTTTCAATCTTCTAGATGTGCGCGATAATTTGGCTAGATGAACAGCATTAGCTGCTAATGAGCACCAAAATGGTCTTCTGCTGCTAAAAAAAAAAACATTAATGATCCAATTCTGCCTTAAAGTACTGACTGAAGTCTGGAAAGTAAGAGTGATTTTGCGGGCAACTAGTTTGAGTCTGACATTATATATTTATTCACTTAAAGCAAAACTATAGCAACTAAAGCCGATATTTGAAACTTGACCCAGAAGCAAGCCATTTCTACAATAGACAGGTATTAATTTCAGGCTGTAATGCAAACACTCACAACATTGTTCACTAATTTCAGCTAGCCACCTATGGTATTTCTAAAACTGTTAGTGGTAAGTTAACAGGAAAAGGTCTTTATTTTCAACATTTAAAATGGAAATTAAAAGCTTCTAAAAGGTATTGAGTATGTATTTTTTTTTCAAACTTGTGACATATAAGGGCATACGGTATATTTTAACTTAAATTATCCATTTTGTAGATGCACATACAGTTCTTCTGTGTAATTTGGTAATTTTGTTAGATAAATGGCATTAATTGCTAATCAGCACTGAAATGGTGCAATGCTAAAAATACAAATATTAATCATTCATTTCAACCTTAATTTTTCATACTTAGATTATTTACACACATGTATTTGTTTGGGTTTTTTTTGTCTACTTTGCTTTCTGTATTGAAGCTAATGAAGTTTATATTTGTATCTGGACGTCTCAAACTCCCAGCAGTCTGTGTCAATGAATTTGCTGATTTTGCAAGGCATCTGAATATTATGTAATACTTTTCTCTAATCTGATCAAATGTGGAGCCAAAATGCTGAAAGTTTGAAAAAAAGAAATCTGTACTTAATATATAATTTTCATTTAGTAGATATTAGTAAAGATAAAATAAAAAGTTTCTCAATACAAAAACCAGTACAATATATTATATAATTGGTACTTTAAGAATGAGAGGTGTTTCCAACGAATGCTACAGGAGGGGAGTGTGTGCCCACAGTGCTTTGCCTCCTCTCCCTCCCTTAATAAATTTGCAGCTAGTTTTAGCGACTTTTCAGAGCTTCCGGCGAGTTATTTAAAAAACAAAATACCTGACTATGAACAGTGATGTTCTGTACAAACCTTACCGACTTTTTATAGAAGAGAGACACAGCTCTCTCTCTTTGGCTCCTATGATCCCAGAGACAGAACAGAGGGAGAAAAAGCTCTTTCTGTGGCTCCTATGCTCCCATGGACGGAGACCCTTATATTTTTTTTGCCATTTAAAGAGCCAGGGCTGCATAGCTTTCCCTGGAGTGTTTTTTCCAGTGCACAAACAAACCAGAAAAATCATTTTTTAAAAATGATTTTTAATTTAAATTGGGATCTTTGCCTTTAGGTACCAGCTTTATTGATTTAGAAATGGTGCTATTTTTTGTACCATAATTAGTTCATATTTTAATTGCAGTGTTGATTATTGCGCCCATGCGTGGTATTACATTTTTCTCTTTGACGGCTTTTAATCTTGTGTATCTATTGCACAACATAGTAACAACTTTCTTTAGAATGTTTGCCTGCATAGTAACGGCTGCATATAGAAAAGCATATTTAATGTAGCATAATTACTAAAGTTGTTTGTAATTAGATTAATAATTGTATTGCATTTGAAACATTGATTTCAAATACCACAAACCCATATGATACTGTACTCCACTATATATTCATTCATTTTTAAATAGCAGAAACATTTATTGTCTGCTCTTTATATCTATTCCATTTAACAGAATTTGGAAAATCTAACAGAAATATTGTGTTATAATATGTGTGTGTGGCAGCATCTCAAATACAATCTCTCACTAAGCCATGAGTTAATTAATTGTTTGTCCCTCTTTGCTGCAGTAAAAGACTCTGTTCTTCTGGGAAGACTTCACAATAGATGTTGGAACACTTTTGAAAGGATTTGATGAAATTCCTTGATGAGAGCATTAGTGAGGTCAGGTACTGATGTTGGTTCATTAGTTCTGATAACAAACACCACTGCAACTCGTCCCAAAGGTATTGGGTTGGACTCCATCACTCTGTAAAGTACAGCAATGGAACTGTGTCTTTTTGATGCAGAACCTAGAGGTTCTCTTGGCTCAGCTAAGGTTAATGTTCCTGATTTCATCAGCTGAAAGGTTTTGGGATGAAACAGAATTTGTACAGAAATAAATATCTAAGGTTTGCCAGAAATAACTGTTAAAATCCATGCAGAATGTAGTTTGGCATTGTGTTAATGAAATTAGCAAGAGATTTCGAGGAAAAGACATAGTCTTGGCATCATGTTCCAACACCTTTATACACAGGTCAGCCATAACATTGTGACCACCTTGTTGTTTCTACAATCACTCTCCATTCTCTCAGCTCCACTCACCAGACAGTAGCACTTTGAAGTTCTACAATTACACACTGCAGTCCATGTCAGAGTCACTGCCGCACTGAGAATAATCCACCGCCCAAATCATAATAGCTCTGTGATGGTCCTGGGGGCTCCTGACCACTGAAGAATAGGGGGAAAGGGTGCAAACAATGTATGTATTGCAATAGATGGACTACAGACTGTTTTCGGTAGAGCTGCGAGAATGGAGAGTGAGAGTCTACAGACTGTGAGGCATGAGTCACCCATGCCATGTGCACCCCCCCAATGCACGCCCATACCATCAGCGGTGCTGGCTCTTGAACCCTATGTTCATATCAAGCCGGATGGTCTCTCTCCTCTGTAGCCTGGAAGACAAGGCATCCACGATTTTCCCAAAAATGTCACATTTTTATTTGTTGAATCTCATGGCTTTCTACGATGGAGTTTATTCAGAGATTTTTCTCAAAATTATTCAAACATTATTCTCAGAATTCTGAACCTTATTTATTTACGTTTTTTTTTTTTTTTTCAAAGTCGTGGCTCTAAAACACCATTGTAGCTTTCTGCTTCTCCTCATTCCATCTTAAATAAGCTTGGGCCAAGAGCAGTTGCACTTCTAGAACCTATTTACATTTGGATTCTTCTTTGCATTTTAACTTGCATTTGTGGAATATAGCTGAATATCTGCAAATTCTAACATTAATATTCTAACATCTAGTATATACCCTTCCCATAAAAACAGTGAATGTTACTTTGGTAAAGGGCTGATTAATGTTCTTCTTTGCAGAATTAAATTTGGAAATTAGTCATGTAGTCTATATACTACTGCTTTGACCACTAATATATGTCAGGTCATAAATCTCATATCAGTTTGGCTTAAATAACAGATCTATAGTGGTGAGCTGGCAGGTCACACAACAATTAATGTTTTATTTTAACTTAGCCGATGGAAAGAAGGGAAGCAGAAGGGAAACTATAATCTGCTGGTCACCTTTTTTCCCAAACTGAGGAACTAAGGAAGCATTGCCAAGACTTACAATGGACACCCATTGAGCTGTGAAAATAAATGAGCCAGACACCAGAGCGCCTGAGGCTCAATGCAAACGCTCTTCTCTCTGAAGACACGGAATGACATCACATCTGTGGTCTAGAGCACAAAAAGATGTCTCAATTTTAAGCCATGAATACATAGTACTCCTTTATCAGAAAGGATCTCTTTGTGTTAATGCCATTTGCAGCACCAGAGCCACAAGGCCCAGCGTGATTATTTGCAGAAGCAATTTTCTTATTTGAGTATGCGTGCTTTCCATTCGTGTCTCAGCACCGTCCTTATTCCTTGAGATTGACTTTGTAAATCTGTTGTTGTCAGTTCTTTCATATCACGCCATCTCGCCTCGGTCTGGAGCGCAGCAGATAGTATCAACAAAAATGTTCTAATCTTATAGATCCGTATGAAGTTAACAGCTACAAAATGTGGTAATCTTTTGACCATAGGAAGTCTGTTTCTGACTGTAGATGTTAGATGGGAACGACTGTGGCGTTGCTCTATATCAGAGGGCTCATCTGGGAACATAATATTGCTCAAAACTTGCTCACTGATGCCGTACGAGAGTTAAAGTCTATTGTCCTCAACAGACAGAAAAGCGACAGGAGACATTTCTCTCCAGATAAAAATAAATTAGTAGAAGAATCTAAATTCAGTATGCCCTTAGTCTTGGATATGAAATTGTTACACTCAGATTTAAGTCTTTCCAATACATAACAAGCGTTATTTTCTTAATAAATTAGAGCACAGTGTAAGACTACTCACATTTCTCCTGTGATACTCAAGTAGAGACGTGAGATTCCTAGACTCTTTAACCTCATTTTTTCAGGAAAATATCTGGGAAGAAAAATGATCCTGTTGTCATACAAAAACAACAACCGAGATTTTAGGCTGGTTTCCTACCCCCCCTTCCAAAAGTTACACAGTGCAGTTTCATCCGTGCTGAGCCGGGAGTAGCAACGACAAAGACTGCGTTCTCCCTACTACAGGTCACTGAAGCATATCACTGATTTTGAAACTGTAATTTTAAGGTAAAATTAATACCTACAGTTCCTTTAATGTGAAACTACAGGGTAGAAACCAAGTAGAAACTACAACTATATTTTTATGGATAAATTATAGAGATATTAAGGACAAACTATAAAGACATTAAGTAGAAAGTACAGAGACGTTAAGCAGAAAATACAGAGGTATTAAGGAGATATGTTATTTGATTTTCCTTTGCATGATAAGCATGCCTGAAGCGTAATTTTCTCAGTTTCTCATTAGATCTCGCTCATGACTCTGGCGTCTCACCCCCACAGTAATCCTGAAATGACTTGCCCAATTATTAACTGCTGAAGAGTTTCAAAGCATGTCCTGAAAATAAGTTAATGCTTGCAGCTCGCCGTTTGAAAGCGCGGTTCGAACGCAGTCTCGACGGCAGGAATACATCTGTGTTTACGGCAATTAGCGACAGTGTCTGAGGGCTTTTTAAATGACTTTCTTAAGAGCTAAATTGACATGATTTCTGCAGTCTGCAGTCAATCTCTCTATAAGCAAAGAGTGAAAATTATAGAGCCAGGTAGAGCAGGAGAGAATAAACACCCCATGTTTACTCCCCTCTCCCGCTCTCTCTGTGTTATTAGCAGATAAATGAACTCCACTCGCTGATGAAAGTGATTTCACATTCAAGCAGGGTGTTCAAAATACCTACAAGGTCATTCATGCATTCAATACACCTCGATTTTTTGGAGTGGAAAACATTTCCCCCCCACCATCTGTAGAGAGGAATGAGATCTTATTTGGAAAGTTTATAAAGAGTGATTTTTTTTATTATGTCCGCTTTGAAAAAGGTAAATGAAGGTCTATTCAACTATAACTCTTACTTTAGGATGTACTTTATTTAAAATAGAATTTAGCATACAATTTCTTGACAAAATTAACTAGGTGATTGATGTCTAAATGTCCCATTTAGAATATAATTAAAAAATGAAAATTCTAGAGTTTCTGTAGGGTTCGAGTTATTTATGTTAATTCATTCATTCATCTGTAAATTATTCATCCTAATGTTTTCACAATCATTGACACTGTTGCAGTCAATTGCAGGGCATCACTCACTCACCCAGTCACTCACATACACACACACACACACACCTGTGGATGATTTCACACAGCCAGTGCATCTACCCACGTGCTGAAGTGCTGTGTGAGGAAACTGCAGCATTTGTAGACACATCAAATACACAGTCTGAAAACAGATTCATCCATTTTTAGAAGTTCAAGCACACAATTTTTTTATTGTTCTTCCATATTATTCCTGCTCTCTGCTAATGTCATATTTGGCATCTCTTCCCTTGCTTTGTTCCATTTCCTCTCTGTTTTATTTCCCTTTGCTTTGTTCTGCTCCTGTTCTCTTTCTCTCTCTCTCTCTCTCTCTCTCTCTCTGGTGCTTGGATCCCATGTGCTTCTTTGTTTTGTTGACACTAGGCATGTTCTGGCCCCGTCAAGATGTTCACTTAGCCACAGCCCTGTCACAGGTTTTCCTGATGTCTCTGTGTGTTCCTGTTTGCCCTTTATTATTTAAGTTATCGTCTCCACAGTTTCCCTGGATGGTTATTGTTTGTTTTTGATGGTAATATTTGTTGGTGTTAGTATTTGTATTGCCTTTAAATATTTCTACACCGTGTCTAAGGCTTGGAGCGAAATGGTGCCCTAATCCCTCATTAGCATTGTTTTGTTTAAGGAGGCACTATTTAGTTCACTAAGTAGCACTAGAAACAAGTGAATTCAGACACTTCCACCGTCCATTGCTTAGAAACAAACAAACTCACAATGCATCCTGGTTCATATTCAGCTCATGTAGTGAGCACTGATGTTTGCTGTAAATTTTGAGTGCATTATGGGAGAATGTATTGCACTCAAATGTACTAAATGTGGTGATGTATGCAATAGTGCCCTTAAACCATTTCATGTGTTTCTTTATAGACATTACAGCTAAAATGAATTTCCGATTTCAAGCCAATTTTTATAGAATGTAGAAATAATTCTAAAATGTTGGCTAAAAAACTTTTCAGATAACTGAAATGTTATTTATAACTGAAATGGTGTGTTTGTGTGTCCTACATATGATTTGATAAACTGTGTTCAAAGATAATGTTTTTTCAGAAATGTTTCTGATCCCACACAGTGATTTCTACTACAGACTCATGTCTGTTTTAATAAATAGGTAGAAAGATATATGCTTTATTCATCCCAGAGGGAAATTCAAGTGCCATCTGAGGCCCCGAAGCTCACAGTAAGCTAAGGTTGGTTTTGGGCCTTGTTGCTTGTAAACAGAAAGAGTCTTTTTACGTAATTGTGTAGTGTAGAAGATGAAATTGGCAAGTTCTTTAGAATTTTAAGTTGAGAAACGTGATTCTTGAATTGTTTAAAAATGTGTCTATTCAGTCTTTGACAGAGTAGTTTCCTACGCCTTCATTTTTTGAAAAACTCCACCTCTCTGAGATGCTCTTTTTAAACCCAATCCTGTCATTAACCTGTATTAAACTTTAACATGAAATTCAATACAATAACATTATTTTCTTGTAGTATGGTGGTGCAGCAGGTAGTCTCACAGTCACACAGCTCCAGGGATCTAGAGGTTGTGGGTTCAAGTCTCGGTCTGGGTTACTGTCTGTGAGGAGTGTGGTGTGTTCTCTCTGTGTCTGCGTGGGTTTCCTCCAGGTGACTGTCTGTGAGGAGTGTGGTGTGTTCTCGCTGTGTCTGTGTGGGTTTCCTCCAGGTGACTTTCTGTGAGGAGTGTGGTGTGTTCTCTCTGTGTCTGCATGGGTTTCCTCCGGGTGACTGTCTGTGAGGAGTGTGGTGTGTTCTCTCTGTGTCTGCGTGGGTTTCCTCCGGGTGACTGTCTGTGAGGAGTGTGGTGTGTTCTCTCTGTGTCTGCGTGGGTTTCCTCCGGGTGACTGTCTGTGAGGAGTGTGGTTTGTTCTCTCTGTGTCTGCGTGGGTTTCCTCCGGGTGACTGTCTGTGAGGAGTGTGGTGTGTTCTCTCTGTGTCTGCGTGGGTTTCCTCCAGGTGACTGTCTGTGAGGAGTGTGGTGTGTTCTCCCTGTGTCTGCGTGGGTTTCCTCCAGGTGACTGTCTGTGAGGAGTGTGGTGTGTTCTCCCTGTGTCTGCGTGGGTTTTCTCCGGGTGACTGTCTGTGAGGAGTGTGGTGTGTTCTCCCTGTGTCTGTGTGGGTTCCCTCTGGGTGACTGTCTGTGAGGAGTGTGGTGTGTTCTCTCTGTGTCTGCGTGGGTTTCCTCCAGGTGACTGTCTGTGAGGAGTGTGGTGTGTTCTCCCTGTGTCTGCGTGGGTTTCCTCCAGGTGACTGTCTGTGAGGAGTGTGGTGGGTTCTCCCTGTGTCTGCGTGGGTTTCCTCCGGGTGACTGTCTGTGAGGAGTGTGGTGTGTTCTCCCTGTGTCTGCGTGGGTTACCTCCAGGTGACTGTCTGTGAGGAGTGTGGTGTGTTCTCCCTGTGTCTGCGTGGGTTTCCTCCAGGTGACTGTCTGTGAGGAGTGTGGTGTGTTCTCTCTGTGTCTGCGTGGGTTTCCTCCGGGTGACTGTCTGTGAGGAGTGTGGTTTGTTCTCTCTGTGTCTGCGTGGGTTTCCTCCGGGTGACTGTCTGTGAGAAGTGTGGTGTGTTCTCCCTGTGTCTGTGTGGGTTCCCTCTGGGTGACTGTCTGTGAGGAGTGTGGTGTGTTCTCTCTGTGTCTGCGTGGGTTTCCTCCGGGTGACTGTCTGTGAGGAGTGTGGTGTGTTCTCCCTGTGTCTGCGTGGGTTTCCTCCAGGTGACTGTCTGTGAGGAGTGTGGTGTGTTCTCCCTGTGTCTGCGTGGGTTTCCTCCGGGTGACTGTCTGTGAGGAGTGTGGTGTGTTCTCCCTGTGTCTGCGTGGGTTTCCTCCAGGTGACTGTCTGTGAGGAGTGTGGTGTGTTCTCCCTGTGTCTGCGTGGGTTTCCTCCAGGTGACTGTCTGTGAGGAGTGTGGTGTGTTCTCCCTGTGTCTGCGTGGGTTTCCTCCAGGTGACTGTCTGTGAGGAGTGTGGTGTGTTCTCCCTGTGTCTGCGTGGGTTTCCTCCAGGTGACTGTCTGTGAGGAGTGTGGTGTGTTCTCTCTGTGTCTGCGTGGGTTTCCTCCGGGTGACTGTCTGTGAGGAGTGTGGTGGGTTCTCTCTGTGTCCTTGTTTCCTCCGGGTGACTGTCTGTGAGGAGTGTGGTGTGTTCTCTCTGTGTCTGCGTGGGTTTCCTCCGGGTGACTGTCTGTGAGGAGTGTGGTGGGTTCTCTCTGTGTCCTTGTTTCCTCCGGGTTACCCAAGTTGTTTTCCCTGTCACTCAATCAACACAATCACATTTAGATGGTTATTGGGGTCAATTAAAGTGAAACACCTAAGTCTTGATTACTGCCTGTTGAATCTAAACCTCAATCAAATACAAGTCGGTCTTGCTATTTTACAAAATATAAGCAGATATAAGCTTCCAAAATACATGGTGGTTAATGCATTTCTGTGAAGATCTATAGAATATGTGTGTGTGTATGTGTGTGTGTGTGTGTGTGTGTGTGTAATTGGATGTTGGATGTATCATTATATCATGTGAATTAAAGGACCACTGTTCAGAGCACAAGGTTTTGGTTATTTTTAGTTATTTTTTAAATTTGGTAAGCAGGATTTTTTTTCAGCCTGGTCTTCAGGGAGAATAATTCTGTAAGGGAGCAGACTGTCCGATCTGAGCAGCTGCTTTAGGCTCTTTCTCCTGGGACACACTACCTTCAGTCTGTAATCTTCCCTGATTTAGCACGTCTGCCTTATTTATCCACTTAGTACAGACCTCCACACAGACAGACAGATGGGACGTCTCACTGCACCACAGAGACAAACAGACAGCTGTCCTCACTGCTCCGCACAGACAGAGAGACAGCGAGACAAACAGACAGCTGTTCTTACTGCTCTGTACAGACAGACAAACAGCTGTTTTTTTTTCACTGCTCCGTACACACAGAGAGAGAAATCTACTCTTACTGATCAATAAAAACAGAAAGGCAGAGAGAAAGATGACTGTTCTCACAGCTGTACACTGACAGAGAGACAAACAGTAGGTATCGCTTCTTCATAAAGACGAGTTGTCTCACTGCTCAACTCGGACAGAGAGAGACAGGTGGAAGACGACTGGTTCCATCGCTCCATGTAGACAGAGCGAATAGCGGCTGCTATCATTCCCCCCACACAGACAGATAAGCAGACAGACGGCAAGTCTCACTGTTCCTCACAGACAGACAGGCAGATATATGGCAGCTCTCACTGCTTCTACAGAGATTGAGGGAATACTGGCTAATCCCCACCCAAGTAGAGGCAGTAGAGAGAGAAAGAGAGAGAGAGAGAGAGAGAGAGAGAGAGAGAGAGAGAGAGAGAATCCTTTTGCCAGCTGTGAGCCAGAATTTGATGATGTTTGATTGCCTTTTTTCAGCAGAAGGCAGTTTTTCATACATTTTGTAGAGAACCATTCACACTAAATTCCAACTTTGATAAAATCCTGCTCTTTCAGTACTTCCTGGAGCTCTCCAGCCAAGTTGACCTTTAACATTTCACAAAGCTGGACTACTATAACAATTACCAAGCGTGTAATCAACACAAAATCTGACATCAGTTTAATGGAACCTTAAGATTTGAAGCATCTATTATGTGCCACTTCTGAAATTGCTGACCAGCCAAGAACATTATGGACACTGAATCATTTATTTGTTCTTTTTTCTTTTTTTTCTTTGAATAAATATGCTCTTCAGGCTGGCAGCAGAAATGGCCCTGCAGCAGAAGGCGAGCACGCTCATTTTTCTCTTTCTTTCTTCATGTAGTTCACCCGTATATTGTGCAATTTAGAGTCTGATTGAGCCTTCACATCCTATTTAGTTCTCACACACTGCTTTGCGTGTTGGAAAGCACTATCACTTGTGCTCTGAACAGGAGGAGATTTCTGCATTCCAAATGTTCCTCACATTGGACTCAGGACATATGGTATATGTTTATTTTTAAGATATATTGTGAATTAACAGAGCATCTGCATCAAAAATTTATAGGTAGCTTGCATTTGTCATAAGGTGCAACCACTGCTGTCACCAGTGTGTATAATGATGATTACTATACCCTATGCTAAGCATGAGGCTAAAAGTGTATAAACCTCCCAGACTGTGAGTTTTCTAAAGTGATGGAGCTCCATCCAACTTCACTGGGACGAGCTGGAGTGGTGTTTGTGATCCAACTATGAAATCCAACATCAAATTCTTATGAAGTGCATAATGTTCCAGCATTTAAATCCAAACTACAATAAACGCCGACAAGTTACAAAGTCCTAACAAGACTCAGTTTAAACGAGAAACACTAGAAAACCCAAGTTTCTTACCTCTCTGGTAGAGCCAGGCTTTCATACAAACAGTCCATGACTCGACCCGAGGTTATACTGCACTAGTCATATGTTAACTATGAGATTACACCTGGGCTCATTTGCATAGAAGTTCTAAATAGATACGATTCTAAACAGTCCACCCCCACTTGTGCAAAGTGTCAGTAAACTACCCCAAAACGTTGGAAAGTGATTGAATGCAAAGTGATGGCTGCGCCAGGCCAAACGCAATGATTCTTTGTTTCTTCTTGTGATGGAACTCATCAAATTTGACGTACCTCTGTCCCCTTGGCCCAGCAGATGTGGTTTATTTTGGCAGTCGACGTTAATAAACCTCTGGGGAATCTTGCTTGATTCAGTGTTGAAATATTAACTACAGGATGATTGTCGTCTCCTTAGGGAGGCTGCCTTTGTTTTGATTTTTCCGAGGGTAAAAAAGCGGAACTTGCCAAGTTTCTCAACCTACGTTGGAGCTAAAGGCCTCTATTTTCGATTTTATGTCCTTTGAAATCACTGACTTGAAAATTGTAGTGTGTGCTTTGTAACAGGAAAAAAATGGCAATAAATTAATAGGATTGACTTGACAGCCCAAAACATGACATGACTTTACACTGCTACTGGAGGAAGAAAAAAAAAACAATGCCATCATCTTAGAAAATGGCTTTCAGATCCTTGTATAAATAGAACATCACACAGATAACCTTTTTACATGCCAGTACTCTCACTGACAATAATCATCTCCTGATGAAAAACATGCAGAACGTGAGGCCAACACCCACTGTAGATCTACTGATTCTCACACAGTGGGAGAGAGGGAGAGAGAGAGAGAGAGAGAGAGAGAGAGAGAGAGAGAGAGAGAGAGAGAGAGAGAGAGAAAGAGAAAGCAGGCATTATAATAAGCCTCAGTAAGGACCAGGCATTGTAATAAGCCACTAAGGTGCCCTGTAGAGTTTATTCTGCACTGTGTCAGATTATGTCCTTCCTGTGATCTTGAACTTGACATGATATCTGCAAATTTCAGCTCCAGAACAAATGCAATGAAAAGAAAAAAAAAACAAAAAAAACATTGGCAATGAATTAAAACATTATCTTCTCCAGTTCATTTGCAAAAAAACATCAATCACTGCACCAGATAAGAACAAAAACTCCAGGTTTCACCAACACAATGATAGAGACTTGAGTTACAACCAACGGCAACAAGGACAGGAACTATATTCTTGGGCTTCCATCCAAATGTGGAATTTACAACAGATTACTGACCCATCCTGTACTGTGTAAAAGATGTGTGAGGAAGTAAAACCCTCCAAGCATAACACACACACTATATATCAGACATGTGTCAACACTAGTTCTAATGAGTGGATTTTGCAGCTTTAAGCTCCACGCTTTGTTGGCACAGGAGTTTAATTGCACCCACTGAGTGTATAATCTCCATTGAAAATCATGAAGTAAAATGGGATGCTCAGGAGTGGCTGCACATGAGAATAAATTGCTCAATGCCATGCTTGAGCTGGAGAGGTATAACCACCCAGCATTGGACTGTAGGTTCTCTGTAGTGATGAAGCTTTATTCAGATTGCGTTATAAGAATAAATCATTGAGCATCAGTAATTGACAACACACTCTTATGGCTGAATGCAATCAAATTCTAACAACATTAGAGGTCACAACATCTAGTGTAAAGCCTTCTCGGGAGAGTTTCAAAACTAAGGCTATGTAAAATTAAATGCATGCCTATAATATATATTATTTTTCTGAGTTGATTGACCAATTGATAATTCTTGTTCTTCTGGTGTTTAGCAGATTCAGATTTCTCAAACTGACAATGAGCTATTATTTGACATCATTTCAGCTGTGTTCAAGGTTATGACCTTCAATCTGTTATTTGTGAGTTGCAGTGTTGTTGTTTTTTTCTTTTGTTTTGTTTTATAGGAAAGGAACAAGGAGTGGCATTGCCAAAAGGGTAGTTACAGGACAGAGTCAATAAATGAAGCTGCTCTTTCCCAAAGCCATTTACACCGCTGGGTATGATGAATCTAGGCTCATGTGCAGCTGCTTCAGAGCTGCTTCCCATTTGATGTAATTCCTTTCATTTTCTGTAGGATTTTTAACACAAGCAGTGTGTGCAAAATTAAACTTAAATGTCCACAATGAATTAATTCATTATAAGCAGTCTCCACAAAAGTTTGGTCTCTCTAAATATATATATATATATAAAATCCATTTTTTTCTCAATACTACAACAAGAGTGCTTCTGACACTTAGGAAACGAAGAGTCTAAACTAAAGATTCTGAGCTAAAAACGGGATGTTTCACTCTGATTCAGGAAAGTGCATCCTGTATTGCCTGTATTCCCTTCATCTAGTTATCCCTGAGTTACAGTATTTTTTTTCGCCCTTTTATTGTGTGCTGTGAATGCGACAGGCAGTGCCATTGCCAAAAGGGCAGTTACGGGACACAGTCGGTAAATAAAGCTGCTCTGAGGAACGTTCAGAGCCCCACACCTGCCACTAATACGGAAGAGCAGGTGCAGCACTGTTCATTAAGCCGCACATCCAGACCCTGAAGGCCTTTAGAGGTGGTTGGGGGCACATTGTGAGAGGCTGCCTTGTGGCAAGGGCATGGCAACAAGGTGAGCGAGGCAATTTCCACCCGAATAAACGGAGAAACGGAGGACTACTCCTAAGCCTGACAGTAGTGTGAAGCAGAGCCAATTTCACACAGAACCTGTGCTTATACATGAGATCTATTGGAAAGTGTCCTTTAACACTGCAGTCAATATTGCAGAAGCTGGAGGTTAAGATAAGGTACCTCCAAAGAAGATTGCTGTTCAATCTGCACGTGCTGTCCAGATACATTAGACTACCAATGTTTGACAAGCCCCAGCAGAGAAACTGTCACTGTGTTTCTGTTACTTTGTAAAATCCAGCTGCCCTTTACCTTGTTACACTTTGTTAACATTTCATGATAAATATCGATATCCATATACAGTACATATTTTATTCTGCCTGTATAACACACTAAAAATAACATTGCTAGCATCACGTGTACATTTTCAGTCATTAATAAACAAAAAAAAAATCCTCAATTTATTTTGTACTAGTAAAGGGAGCCAGAAGGGTAACAAAAGATGATTTTTAAATGGATAAAACTTCACATGTTAAACCTGATATTATTTTCGGTTACCCCTGTAGGCTTCATGAGGTAAAGAAGAGCTAGTTGCTAGGAATTAGCATGCTGTAAATTTTTTTAATATTATATATTCATTCATTGATTCATGGTCAGTAGCTGCTTATCCAGTTCAGGGTCGAGGTGGGTCCGAAGCCTACCCGGAATCACTATGCATAAGGCAGGAACACACCCTGGAGGGGGTACCAGTCCTTTGCAGAGCAACACACACTCACACATTCACCCATGCACTCACAGCTACGGACAATTTTGAGTAGCCAGTCCACTTACCACCCGGAGGAAACCCACATGGACACTGGGAGATCACACCTAATTAATTACAGTCACCCAGAGCAGGGCTTCAAACCACAAACCCAGGACCCTGGAGTTGTGTGACAGTGACTCTACCTGCAGCGCCACTGTGCTGCCCTATGTATATTATATTAAAATAGATTTTAATTTATTATGATATATATTTATAGTTAGGAACCACTGAACAATTTATGGGTGGCACAGTGGAGCTATAGGTAGTGTTGCTGTCACACAGCTCTAGGGTCGTGGGTTTGTGGGTTTGAGCCCCGCTCTGGATGACACTGTCTGTGAGGAGTTTGGTGTGTTCTCGCTATGTCCGCGTGGGTGTCCTCCAGGTGCTCTCCTCTCACGGTCCAGAAACACACATTGGCAGGTGGTTTGGCTTCACAAAGTGTCCAGAGGTATGAGTGTGTGAATGAATGTACCTTGAGCTGAAGGCCACTATCAGAGCAACTGGGCTATAATTCAGGCAAAAGGAGCCCCAACTAAGTGTTGAGTGCAGTACATGCTCATACTTTTCATGTTCATACTTTTCAGTTGGCCAGTTAGTTTATCTTGAAGATGTAAATTCAGAGACAGTAGATCACCTTCTGCTGTACAGTTTGTGATGGTCCTCTAGTCCATCAGTGGTCAAAAAACACACAGTACTGGTGAACAATCTATTCTCAGACTTCTCCTTGTAATAAGTGATTTTAGTTGCATTAATCTCCACCTACTGGTGTTCAACAGCACACACAGTGTGTATAATCTTCATAGAAAAGACACTTTGGAGCATCTGTACATGAGCCTAAGAGAGGGGTATAAATCCCTGAGTCGCTTTAATGGTTTTAATTATAGATCTTGGTGTGTATGTCAGTACAAAGTGAAAAACAATTACATTCAGAGCCCATACCTCATTTGTTGCTGCACAGTTTGTGTTAATCTTCCTTTTGTCCTTCATTAGTGGCTAAAGAACACTGTTGGTTGGATGTTTTTGGTATTCTTAGGGCTATGCCTTGTCCATTCTTACCAGCACAACACACATTAACACACTACTACCATATCTATGTCACTGTAGTGCTGAGAATTATCCACTTCCCAAATTATAACAGCACTGTATTGTTCCGTTGGTGGAAGGGGGAAAGGGGGCTAAGAAAGTATGCAGAGCAACAGGTCGGCAATGCTAAGTGGAAATGATAAAATGGACAGTGAATGTAAAAACAAGGACATTTTATACTATGTCCACTGTGTCATCAGTGTCATCATTTGCTCACCAAATACTGAAGAAAGGGACATCCCTCAAAACTAAGAAATCTCCTGGTAATATTCAGAAAAGTCTTGACTACATTATCATTTAGGGGGAAAAAAAGGAAAATGATATGACTTTATTAATCTACACCATAAACAAATGCAAACATTTGGTCTAACAAAGATCCACATATTTATATAAATAAAAGAAGGAAAGACCTCAAATGGCTAATCATTGTGATTAAAAATGCAGCTTTAAATGAGGCTAAATGTTTTGAGAGGAATCTCAGCGGAAGTCGGAACAATAATTAGGACACGGTAAACATAAAGACAAAAATGTGCTAGAAATCCAGGGAGAATGTGTGCAGCACATGTATACCCCCCCCCCACACACACAGATATAAACACTCTGGCAGGGTAAGCGATGGGACACTCTTTATCTTCCCCAGGCCTGTGCAACAACATATGTTTGCAAGTAATTAAAAGAAGTTCCCATGTGGTTACAGTGTCATATCGAAATACAATACACCCAACAAATTACCTTTCTATGGCTGTTTATGCAAAGCTGGGCACTGGAGACCCATCTTCCTGCTGCTGTACGAAGGAATAGACGCTCTATCACTCCATTGATGTATCGACTTCTAATTAGTTCATCAGGAAGCACAGCTCTTGGAGCCGGGGGAATAATTGATGAGGCCTTACAGGCCAATATAAGTCAGACATCATTTTCCATTCTGTCAAAGTCTTAAATAAGGGAGGTGGGGCTTGCGTGTTGAGGCATGTTGTTTTAAAAGGAGCAATCTGTCATTTCTACCAACCGATAGTAGCACGCAGATGTTATTATTTTTATTTTTACATTTGTTCTGTGAATCCCAGCTTTGTCAAACTAAGCTAAACCCAGCTCAGTATTAAACAGCGTTTGAAAAGGTTTAGTGCAGAGTTGTGGCAACAAATTGATGACCTGACTCATCCATCAAGTGTCAGAATAACATCTGTTTCATAACGTGAAGTTGAAGCCTTCAAGTAAAGGACTGATTATTGCCCCTATCAGGAAAAAGGCAATGACCCTTAAGAAAAAGACAATGTAAAAACTACGATAACAGACTGTCCCCAAGTGTTTTGAGGAGACAAGGGCCCACAGAGACTGTACTCTGACCTTTATTTTTCCTGAAAGGATCTTAATTAAATATCTTTAAGAAAAACTGACAGCAGCAGTGCATCTTCTGCCCTTTTAGTGGATTTCTTCTATGAAGATTTGGTCCCCATAAGGTGGAGACCAGGTTTAGTAGAATTATTTTAGTAAAGAATCTCTGATACAGCCAGAGGGGTGGCACGGTGGTGCAGCAGTTAGTTTCGCAGTCACACAGCTCCATGGACCTCAAGTCATCTCTGGGTGGCTGTGCGAGGAGTTTGGTGTGTTCTCCCCGTGTCTGTGTGGGTCTCCTCCAGGTGCTCCAGTTTCTTGCACAGTCCAAAAAACACAAAAGTGGCGGCTCAAAAGTGTCAGTGGGTGTTAGTGTGTGTCACACTGTGAAGGACTGGTACCCCTTCCAGGGTATGTTCCTGCCTTGAGCCCAGAGATTCTGGGTAGGCTCCAGACCCACCACAACTCTGAAATGGATAAACGCTTACAGACAATCAATGAATTATACAGCCAAACCACTATGTGTCCAAAAATGTTTTTTTTTCTACATAAAGTATGGGTATAGCAGCAGGTAGGTGTCGCAGTCACACAGCTCCAGTTTCCTCCCACAGTCCAAAAACACACGTTGGTAGGTGGATTGGTGACTCAAAAGTGTCCATAGGTGTGTGAGAGTGTGTCACCCTGTGAAGGACTGGTGCACCATTCAGGGTGATTCTGGGTAGGCTCTGGCCCCACCACAACCCTGATTTGGATAAGCAGTTTCAGACAATGAATGAATAAACATAAACTGGAGTTTTAACAGCCTGTGCTTCTTTAAAATAGCAGTGCAACATGTTTTGAGTAAACTAGAGCTCAGTGTGTGCATATGTGAATTTGTGTGTGCGTGTGTGAGTGAGAGAGAGAGAGAGAGAGAGAGAGAGAGAACATGAGAGACAGGAGTACAAAATAAAACAGAAAACAAAGCAAAAACGAATAGTTGAGTTCTTTTGCGTGTGGACGTGGATATATTTGAAAACACTGTCGATGTGGCTGATGATATTTTTGTAAATGGGGCCTGAGAGAGGCTGCTGATAAGACAGGTGCTGTTTGTTACACCTAATGTTCGACATACTGCCGGAGGGGAATGCAGGAAACACATCAAACAAGTGGTTAGGGCTGATTGTGCCAACAATTAACATTACCTCCAATTTTTTAGAAAGGTTACAAGATTTAAATGGTAGGATAGAAATGCAAAACAAGGAAGAATCACTCGAAAAAATGAAACGGTTGATAGTTGTTGCTTACAAAACTGTAGGATAAGTCTGAAATTCAGGGTCATAGGCTGCCATTTTGTGCACTGCAGTGTGAGGTTGGAATTGATGCCAAAGTGTTCAGGTGGATTTCGGACAAAACAACTCTTTATTTCTGGGAATTTGTGTGTACAGTATGGCACAACTAAGCAAAGCCATGCACAGAGTGTCTTACTGTACTGTATAAATGGAATGCTTGCAGATCTTTCAGAACTGTCGGTATGGACTGCATTTCATGCACACGTTGAACTATCACTTTGCTTCATGTCATTTACACTGATTACTTTTGTGCAGTGAGAACATTTACACAGATCCACCATAACATTATTGCCACCTCCTTGTTTCTACACCCACTTTCCATTCTCTCAGCTCCACTGACCACACAGCTGCACTTTGTAATTCTACAATTAAAGACAGTTGTCCAGCTGTTGTCCTGCATACTTTATTAGCCCCCTTTCACCCTGTTCTTCAACAGTCAGTGCAACCCCAGGACCACCACAGAGCAGGTATGATGTGGTTAGTAGGTTATTCTCAGCGCCGAAGTGACACTGACACAGACATGGTGCTGTAAGGGGATCAGACACAGCAGTGTTGTTGGAGGTTTGAATCTGGTGTCCACACTATTAGACACACCAACCCTGTTGATCCACCTTGTAGATCAGAGACAGTAGCTCATTTGCTGCCAGACACTATGTGTTGGTCATCCCACAGGATGCTGTTGGCTAGATATTTCTGGCTGGTGGACTCTTCTCATTCCAGCAGTGAAACAGAGGGAGCCTTGAATATCAGAGTGAAAAGGGGCAAACAAAGTATGCAGAGCAGCAGATCATCTACAGTCTGTGGCTGTAAAATTACAAAGTGCTCCTGCATGGTCAGTGGAGCTGAGAGAATGGACAATGATTGTAAAAACAAGGCGTTGACCAAAATGGTGTGGTTGTTTGTTGTACGTTAGGATACACACTAACCACAATCACATTTGTGTAGATTTCTGAAACCACAAAGTATATGCCAGGCATTAATGCAACCGGTACTAGAATGTGCTACAACTTTTACATCGTACTGTAATATCTGAAATACTGTAAGAGGTCTGCCTGGGGCTGGGGCGAGGCTGCCTGCTAAGCCACCCCCAGTCACTAGAGGGAGACAGAGACACCCTTAATTTGGGGCAATTGGTTCCACCTGGGCTACTCCTACTTAATGGAAGCCAACACACACCTCAGTGCTCAGTCTTGGGTTTCTCTTTTCAGAGTGCCGTGCAAGCCTGGCCGGTAATTTGGTAAAGGCTCTTGAGTTTTCTCCTGGGTCTCTCCATCTTCTGTTTCTCCACCAGAACTTTCTCTCTGAGTTTCTCTGGTTTCTCTTGGGATTCAATATTTTCTTTTCTTTACCATTTTTGGTATAAATAAATAATTAGAAATAAAATAAGTTGTGTTCTATCTTTAATTTCTTTTGTCTTGTCTTGCTTCCCCCCCCCCCCCCATTTAGTTTTGGGAAACTCTCTTGCCTTTGTTTTCTTTTGCTCAGTTTTGAGATAATCAGTTTTCCCCTGATATCTTAAGTTTTCCTCTCGTGTTTCATTTTTTCCCTGACACTCTTAACATCCAGAGAGGTTGTTTGTGTGTCTCTGCACTTGAGGCCTATTTCCCTAGCGCTCTGTTGGTGGCTTGCCCTGTTCCAATCCACCCCTGGGTAAGCTGCCACATTACAAATATAGTCCCAAATGTGCGCCTACTACAGCTTTTCAGATCAGAATTATATAATATTTGGTATTGCATGCACTTTAATGTTACCATTTTAAGGTTTAACAAATGGGGTTTCTTTGTTTCCACTGGATGTCAGTACAATTAAGCACCAAAAATGTAACAATTCATCCTGATATGTTTATTCATGTTTTCAAAATATATTAAAAAAACTGATCTATGATTATTATTTTTGGCCCTTGGTTCACAAAGTCCTGTCCCCTAAGGCAAAAAGAGTTATTTTTAAGAGTTTGTCTGAACCTGCAGTAGTACACGCTCAGTTTTCATTGTTGGTGTCATCATGCATCCAGCTGAGTGTAAACACACACACACACACACACACATTGTCTCATTCGTGGATGTTGTCTACACGACTCCCTCGCCACTTGTCCCACCATTCTCAGAGCGGTGTTAAAAGTGTGTGTGCCATCAGTCAGGACTCTGATTGTATTTTAAAGTGCTATCACATTGCTCATCACTGGGGAAGCAGACCCCATTAGGGCCTGAGTGGACGCCCTCACATTAGAGCCCCCTGCCCACACACACACCATCATTAAACCCACCACACGCCCTCAGAGAGCCGTCCCCATTTATACGGCTACAAACTGATGACTCTTCAACCTGGAGACTGAGACATTTCACACAGGAGATCAGGAATTGCTTTACTTCAGTTTTCTGAAAACAGCACACTGTGATGAGGCATTTTTTTCGTGTTGGAAAAGTGTTCAAATTCCAAAGCTAGATTCCACAGACACAGAATATATATTGGAATGAGATTAATCGTATTTTTGTACTTTTTCATGATATCATTTACCTCTGAGCTTATTAATCCATAAAGATCATATATGTAAATAATATAATAAAGAAATAATCTAATGCTATTTGCTAATAATTGCGTCTCAGTCATAGCTCACTACAACAGAGTTTTATATCCAGATTATATATTTTAAAATCGTATAACGTCAACCAGGGTGGCACGGTGGTGAAACAAGTAGTGTTGCTGGGGGGGCATTAGAGTCTGTGAGGAGTTTTGTGTGTTCTCTCTGTGTCAGCATGGGTTTCCTCCCACAGTCCAAAAAACACACGTTGGTAGGGGTATTCAAATGATCAACCAAATTATGAATGCTATACAATATGCCCAAAATTTGTGGCCACCTCCTTATACCATTTTCTTCTGAAATTAAGGGAATTAGTCAGGATTTAGTTCCTCTTTGCTGCACCAAATACCACAAAGAAAACACACAGCTTAATTCTGGGAAGCTTTATACCCTTCTAGTCCATACTTGGCATTAAGCCTGGTTCACGCAGACTCAAGTGCAAAAGCTCCAGAGCTTTTCATTTTTATTATAGAGATAATATAAGAAAATGACATGTGCACAACTGAAAGGCCATGTGCACAGTGGATGAAGTAATGTAATTTTGGAAGAGCTTAGGAAAAACCCCTTCACATTCTTCCCCCTTGATTTCAGGACAGTGTTGTAAAAATAAATGACATTCTGCAACTGTAAGGGGACCCCTGGAGCAAAAATTCCAAAGCTTAAGTGTTACTTTAAATGTAAGTGTAGTTTTTCAATGAAGTTGTTAGGATGATGCAAACTGAATGTAAATGTAACCCATCAGTCATTAATTAATGTAAACATAAAAATCATGCTTTGTGGTCACTGTACAACGAAACTTGACCTCTATATTTACCAACCCATTTAACCGAGGAATCGAGTCCAGGCCTCCGACTTGGCAGGCAAGACTTCTGCCACTGAACCACCAATGCTTAACTGCTTAATCTGATGCTTTATAGTATTTGAATAACACAAAACCACAGCAATAACTCTCAAATTAACAACTCTTACCAAATTGATAACTTTCTTCACAATTCACATTGGTTAAAGCTGTATCAGTGCCTTTGTTAGTTCAATTCCCTCCAGTAATTCCCTGCCAATGTTAGTGTCAGAACACAAATATGGTATAAAGCAGGTGCAGTACTCCATGAATGCACTAAAGTTAATAGTTCCTCTGGAAAATGTATTAGTGAATTCGTACAGCAGTATTTTTTTAAATCATGAGAAAAATCCTTCCATTGTCTTACTTTCCCAGGGTTCGAGCTCCAGATGTACCTCAGACTGAAGATACAAAGGGCCAGCATCAAGAAAACCAAGGCCAGTACCAGGGCTCCACGTTGGTAAGTACGGTATCTTGCATTTTTCTCCTTTCCCTGCTCAACCTAGCAGACATAGACGATAAAACACACACACACACTTACACTGAGGAAGATGTAGATACAGCATTAAAGAGAATATGAGAACAATCAAATGGTACAATAATGTATTGAGTCATGAAAGAGAATAAATGAACAATAATGGTACAATAACATTTGGAGGCATGAAAGGGAATTCAGGAACAAATTTTTATTTTTTTTTCTGATAATTTCTTACTGCGGCACAGTTGAGAATGGAATGATAATCACATGGGCAATTTGAATTATTCCAAAACGGCACAAAAGGTCACATTTATTAAAATGGTCCCAAATTAAAAGTTCGTCTATTGGACTTAATTCCCTGAGCTTAAGGCCACAAATTAATAAAGGGGAGCCTTTGTTCTGACTGACTTCCGCCAGGGAGAGAGTTAAAGCTCAGCTATTCTCAGTTGTGAGTTCTCAGCTCTCTGAGGACATGGCCAATCAGAATTACGGAAGAAATACAGAGTTGAACAAGCTTCAATTAGAGATCTCTCTCTCTCTCTCTCTCTCTCTCTCTCTCTCTCTCTCTCTCTAGCACTGAAAGAGGACTTTATAACATTCTCTGAAAATCTGTTAAAGAAAAGACTATGAAAGAAATGACTCCTGCTGCTGTACTTTCTTAGAGACCAAGGGAGAAAAGCTCTGTAGGAGGTCCTTCCTCTCTTCAATGTACAGCCTCCATGAATTATTCTTAACACCAAGCTGCCGCATTATAAATAATAACGTTCATTAATTATAACGTGTGGGAGGCCTTTTTTGCTGAGTGTTGAGGCCGAGAGATTGGAGACTGGACTTTCATTGTATCTTAGTAATATTACCGAGCAGAAAAAGAGTGACTATAATATACAGTAGAATATATTGCACAAGAACACAAATATATTAGTCAAAAAAAGGTGAGTGGGGGTTGGTGGTGACAAAATTACTTTTAACTTTACCATAATGTTTTATAAAATTCCTTTAACATAAAGTTACAATAATGAGAAATATCTACAGGTTGGGCCATTTATATGGATATTTCACATGACACGTGTCACATGATGCTCTTCCCATTGAAAAAAACAAGTTGGATCCAAAATGGCAGTGCATAATAATAAGTACATAATAATATACTGTAAACACGGAACTGTGTAAGTCCGTTCAGACAGTAGTAGATCAGTAGCACCCCTGCAGTGACACACTCCATCATCCTGCCACAACTTCTAGAGAGTCCAGTTTGACTTCTACAACAGAGCCTGCCTTCCTGATCAGTCCTGTTTGTTTAGAGCACATTTGTTGATACTGTTGCTCTAGAACAAAGCATTATAGAATATAGCACTAGAATATACAGATGGGTAAAAATGTCAATAGAAGTTTTGGGTAAACACCAGATGACCTCTGCCTACTCAAAGAACAGATGGCTCTGTCCTTTGTAGAACACTGCACAGGTTTTAGGACTTTGTGCACACCCAGGTACTTGTAGGTACTAAAGTCCACAGCAATCTCTTTCATTTTGATGATGCATAAACGTTTTTTTTTTTTTTTTTTTACCAATCCATGAATTCATTGTCCATGTGATGATAGATTCATCCACCTGCATTTAATGACGTTTCTCCCCTAGTAACACAGGCTAACATAGTGGTGTCTTTTGCACTCAGATGGGAGTACGCTTTTGCAGCAAGTCGAGCAATTTCACTGAGATCAAATGAGATTAAAATAAATCTAGAAAGACATTTCTACAGCTTTGCTGATATGTTTATTAGTCACCGACTCATCTAACATTTTCTTCTGGAGTGAACGGAATTAATCATTTGAAATGCTATGTATGCTGACTTTACCATTGCTGTCCAAAACTTGTATCTCCATACAATCTAATCTTAACAGTTCTTCAAATTGTATGATAAACAAAACATTAGAAACAGTCAAAAGGGAGCAAAGTGTACATTAATGCCCATGCACATTTAAGAAGACATATTTTCTCCTGCAAATGAACCATTTTTAAGATTAAGAAAGATTGAGAAAGATATATATTTTGAAAACATTGTCATATTGTGTCATTTACTACAGCTCACCACACAAGCCAGATGGGAAAGGGGGTAGCCACATTATTTGGCTCCTAGCAAGCACCACCCCCACCCCCACCTTCGGAAAGACTTCGTGCAGTGTAATTTTTATTTTTTTTCACGTGTCTTAGTATAATAGCATTGTTTCTGTATAATTGGGATTTAAAGGGGTAACATTTTCCCATGTGTTCATCCATTTATGGTGAGAGCCCAGTGTTTTGGGTTCTTTCAGTATTTTGGCCAAAACTCTGTGGCACTGAAAGTTTGAGTGTCAAAAATGGATGAAATTGAAATAACCCCAATTTATTGTATTCCTTGACTCCATGTTGTATTCAGTGTGACAAACAAATTCCAGTGAGATTTTAAATTCTGGGGGAAAAAAAGAAAAAAGAAATAAACAATATACAGAAGGTGGAGTCATCAGGGGCCCTGAAAAATTCTTTTTTTAAAAAAGGAATGTCTCGCTCCTCTTAAGGAAAATGTGGCAGGAAACAAACTAATCCAGAGCTTGCATAAGTAGTGGAAACTTGGCGCGTGGACAGAGTTCCACATGTCCAAATATAAATGGAACCACAGGCAAAACAGAGTTAAAGCAGCTCCAGGTTCAGAATCAGCAAAGAAATGGTAACCCTAGACCACCTGCTGCTCAGAAAGAGACACACAGAAAGACGGACAGACAGAGAAAGAATGAGGGGAAATAGGAAGAGCAGAGAGAAAGAGATGGGGAGGGGGGGGTATTTTGGGTTCTGTGAATAACTGAAATCTCTGATGTAATACGTTATAGTTAAACAAAATAAGAGGTTAAAAGAAATTGTTGACCTGATGATATTTGGCAGGCCCTTAAGAAATTAAAGAAACGTGCCTGCATTTCTTATACAACGTAATCAAAACAACATATATAAATATATTTGACAAAAGTTTTCCATATATTTAAGGTAAAAGTACATTTAAAAACAGCTGCAAGTGCATTATCTGTAAACAAAACCTTTTCCTCGTCATATTCATTCCTTTGTGGGTTCTGCCAGAGTGCAAGTCTGTATTTTTTTCACTATTTGGAGCAACCAATAATTTGAGGGTTTATAATTCCTCTGAGGGTTATTCTGCAAATAAATTACATAAATGTAGGACACTTTCCATATATACAATATATGTATTAAAAGTACAAGCAACCAGTATGTTCTACAGACATGAAATCACCTATAAAAATATTTTTGTGCTATTGGATTCAACTGTATATATTTTTAATATAGTTTCACTTCTTCACTTAAAATTCTTCTTCACTCTCAGTTTTTTAGTAGTTTATTTATTTGTTTGTTTGTTGCTGAATGAACAAATAATCCACATTCCCTCTGAAAAATAATTGTCATTATACTGAACTCCAAATTACTACCTGCTATAATAATGAAATCAGTAGTTTTACAAAAGAATCTGACTCACATCTTTGCAGAGAGCCTGCTGGCTGCTGGACTGAGGAAAAGTCTCCATGATCTTCAGCTTCAAGATGATGAGAAGAGCAGTGGAGAGGTGAACTTCATTCCTCTGGTGATTCAGAAGAGTGCTAGAGAAAGAGGGAGGACTTTTTTTTTGGCTTTTTCTTCTAAGGGAATAGAATTACTCCAGCTCCTGTGAGTCTCTGTATTTAAAGCAGATGGGTGTCTTTCATGAATTGATATAGGAGCCAAAGTAGAGGCAAACTGATAAACATTTCTTCAAAATTATGTTCAATGTTATTTCACATAGTATTTTATTTTGCAACTCATTCACATTGGCGCACATGCAGATATTTGAATACCAGTCTGTTGTAGTATGGTTGTATACTATGTCCAAATGTATAGGGAAAGGCCTTATAATAAGCTACTTTATATGCACACCCAAATTAAATTAATTGGCAACAGGCAAGTGACATGATTGAGTTTAAAATAGAGAATTTTTTAAAAAATAATTTAACAAAAAACTACAGGCAAGACTGAGAAACCATTTCAGTTTCAACACTACAGCAATTAGTTTCCAGTTCCCAGAGTGTTGTTATGAGATGTTATGGAACAGAGTAGTAAACATAACCATGTCCCCACATTTTGGAATATGTTGCAGGTATCCAATGCAATGTGGGCAAATTCATTCATTCATTATCTGTATCCAGTTCAGGGGTTCATTTCCCAAAAGCATAGTTGGAACGATGCAGTTGTGATGCAAGTGTTTCTCAAAACAGTCATTGGAACTATCGAGGTAACTACGTTGGTAATTTGCACAGTCCGAACCATCGTTAAACGACACATGTTTCTCAAAGTTCCACCGAATGTTTGCAACACTGTTAAGTTGTGTAGTTGGAACTACAGCTGTGGTTACAAGCTTAGTTCCTGGTGACTACGTCATCAATGACAGAAGACACAGTAGAATTAGGGTACTGTATAGTGTGTGTGTGTGTGTGTGTGTGTATGTATGTATATATAAATAAAATAATGTTTACCTAAGATTTAATACAGAAGTGAGGGCAGTTTTACATTTTTAAATAAAAACAATACAGCCTATACATAAATTAAATGTTCGTTTATTCATTATCTGTAACCCTTATCCAGTTCAGGGTCGCGGTGGGTCCAGAGCCTACCTGGAATCATTGGGCGCAAGGCAGGAACACACCCTGGAGGGGGCGCCAGTCCTTCACAGGGCAACACTCACACACTCACACCTACGGACACTTTTGAGTCACCAATCCACCTACCAACGTGTGTTTTTGGACTGTGGGAGGAAACAGGAGCAACCCCACGCGGACATGGGGAGAACACAGGGGACAGCCAAACCCTGGGGGAGAAATGGTTCTCTGTAGAACCCTAAACACTTGAAAAACCTTAGTAAGATTAAAGGTTTCTTTGCATCATGAAAGTGTTTTTCAGACTGATGGAGAATGTGCTGTAGATGGCTCTATATAGCAACATTTAGAAAAGGGTTTTCTACGGAACAAAAAAGGGTTCTTCTAATACCATGATTTCAAACTTGTAACAATAAAGGAACCATTTATGGTGCTGTACAGAAGCGTTTTCTACAAGGTGCTCTATAGAACCATCTATAGCACATTTTACTTCAATCTGAAGAACACTTTCATGATGCAAAGGAACCTTTAATCATGCAAAGGTTCTTCAAAGTGTTCTATATAGAACTGTTTTCTTTACTAAAGAACCCTTGTAGAACCATTTTTTAAGTGTGAGATTAGGGCATAAACATATAGCAGTTGTTTTCTCACAGATTTCCCACCTGCTCTAAACTGTTTAATTACTACAGATAAAAAAAAGTTCAAACAAAGGATGAAAAAAAGACAGTACAACTGGCACTTTAACTGTACCATTTACGTGTGTGTGTGTGTGTAAAAAGATGCTACCATGTTATATACTACATATATGTATAAATCAGAAGAGGCAACATAGAATACTTTACAGTACTCTAATGAATCACTGAGAGCTTCAGCTGCTGTTATAAAACAATACAACGAACGCTCTCGGGCCTTGAACCCACCTCTCTGTGCGACACAGAAATGCATGGTTTTCACATGTAGCCCACTGCGCCACTGAGGACTTAATATCTATTTTTTATAATGATAAATACACATATATTTTTTTGTTACAAAATAATCTTTCTATTATCACTTATTTCTTTTCTTTTATTTAAAAATATGCATTTATTTTTAATTCAAGTAATTATATTTGCTGCTGATTGTATATGATTACAATGAGTAACTGTGGTCACAACTCACAACATATTTTTGCATAAGTTTACAAAATGTGTGAGTTTTTGCAAGTTTCCCGCTGTGAAAGCCAGACCAAACACGTCTGGAACCATCGTAGTACGGACTACAGTGATTTAAACCAACATGGTTCAAACTACTGTGGTACTAACAAAATATGACAGTTTTGGGAAACGGTCGGACTTCAGATTTTGGTTAGTTTAATGATGCATCCTACCACATTAGCTCAATGCTAGCTCCGTTATTGTACGGGAAACGCACCCCTGGGTCGCAGTGGGTCCAGAGCCTACCCAGAATCATTGGGCGCAAGGCAGGAATACACCCTGGAGGGGGCGTCAGTCCTTCACAGGGTGACACAAACACATTAACTCACACTCACTATCAATGTGTGTTTTTCCTGTGGGAGGAAACTGGAGTGGACATGGGCAGAACACACCAAACTCCTCAAAGACAGTCTTCTGGAGTGGGACTTGAACCTACAACCTGGAGCTGTTTGACTGCAACACTACCTGCTGTGCCACCCTGCCGTATGGGCAAATATTTTTTCAATAAACAATAAATTTTCTAAAGCTTTCTAAATGTTTAAAATATTGGATCTTTCAATTACATATAGGGTTTAAATGATTTAGACATTTTCACATTTTGTTTTTTCATTTACATATTCATCACCGTTCCATCTTGAGCAGTATTTATGTATACTGTAAACTGAAAAGCATATAATGAAATGCAATGCGTAGAAGCTGCCAAACACAAATCCAAGTTCAACATGCCCATTTCCAAGCATCTGTGAGAGGGAAAGTGTGGTCTCTTTAGAGATAGAGCTTGGGACGGGTTTGAGTGATGTTTGTGATCTAGAACGAATCATTTAACATGAGTACCTGACCTCATAAAATGTTGGTTAGCTGCCATCAAATCCCACCACCAAATTCCAACAACTCGGTTAAAGCTACCCCTGATGATTAGAAGCTGAAAATGAGGCACATGCACCTGACTAATATTTAATTTCAGAAGAAGTAACCATGTTTATTTAAGGAGATTGTAACTTCAGCCTACTGCAGATAGTGTAGTATTGTATCGCAATGTATTTCTACAGTATCTGTAAATTATTAGGCATTTTCTCAATATATCGACTTAGTATCTTGATTAGAAAGTTCCTTTTTTATATTTCTTGTTGCAGAAAGGGGCTTTCATAACTTACTGAATTTTTCAGAATCTGAAGTTTGTCAGAAAGAACACACCTCATAGCATGACTCACTACTCTCCTATATGATGAGTTTTTCATCTCTCCATCTTCTCCATGACTCCACTGCTCCACTTTTCTGTATCTCCAGCTCACAGCATGTCCTTCTACTTCAAAATAAAAGCCTCCTGCTTCTCTTTCACACTGCCACAGTTTTGCATTCATTCCTCAAACCTGAAGTGATTCGTGAAGTCCTACTCCATGCTCTCAGACAAAAAAAACGAGGACCTTGTTTTGCTTTCTGTGTTTAAATTATACACTTGTTGCTTTTGTGCTGTTTTTGCTTTTCTTTTCTGTTTGCTTTGAGGATGTCATGTTGATGCAAATCCATTTATACTTAAAAATGTGTTGCATTTATACTGAAATATATAATAAATATATGCTCAAATATGCAATGTACATTTGCTGAAATAGCAGCTGACTAAATTGTCGGGCACCATGTTTCTCACCAAGAATAAATTAGGAACAGTTTCACAGCTAGTGATGGGATTTCCAAATGTGATAAACATGGTGAGAAATTCAGAAATCAAAACAATTAATGGGGTCACGTTATTTCAGAAAAAAAATTCCAAAATGAAGCTGACTGAGTGTTGTGATGGTAACTGGGCAACTGAAAACAAACATTAACACGTTACTGTAGCTGTTCAATTATACATTGCACCATTCATGACAAGAGAATTTCTAAATCTATAACGGCTTATTTAAATTCCACAATGGAAAGTTTTATAACAACTGGTGCTTGTTGGAACAAGCCTTAGATGTATATGGAAGATTATGTCAGTTCTCATGAAAGCCTTATGACCAATGAGTATAATTAAATGTTAATGGATATTTTAAGTTGCTCGTCTATAAAAGCTTAGTTAGATGAACTTCAGTAGCTATAACACTTTCTAGCGTAAAACTGGAATAAAACATTTATGAATGTAATATAGTTGTGCTACCATCAGTGCGACACACTAACACACTGCCACCAAGTTAGTATCACTGCAGTGATGAGAATGTCCATCACCTAGATCATACCTTCTCTGTGGGGGTTCAGACCACTGAGGAGCAGGGGGAAATGGGGTTAAGTATGTATGCAGTGTAACAGATGACTGCAGTCTCAAACTGCAGCACTACAAAAGGCCCTGTATGGTCAATAAAACTGATTAAATAAACAGTGAGTGTAGATATGAGGTAGGAGTTGTTAATCGTTCTGTGTATATTTAAGACTGAGTATTCAATATTCAAAAAAGTAAAAAACAATAGACATTTTTTCCATTTGAACATTAAGTATCTTGTCTTTGTAGCATATTCAGTTGAATATAGGTTGAAAAGTATTTGCAAATCATCGTATTTTGTTATAATTTATTTTTTATACAACATCCAGACTTCACTGGTATTGGGGTTATAATATCATAGCTCTGTAGGTGCAGGTGACCCTTTTTAAATTTTTTTTATAAATTTGTGTGTACCTTTTTAGAAAGGTAACGCTCTGATCAATTTACTTGGTAAATTTACCTAGAACAAGTGAGAGAAGATAAAATAATCATTTATGAGTCAATTCAAAAATGTTACAGCAGCAAAAGGACAGCAAAGTACTAAAAAGAGGTAACAAAAGAAAATATTAGTTATTACTATAAACATAGATATAAAAATATAATAGCATAAGTATATAAAAATAAGAATGATCTGGAATGAAATATTTATTGATTTGTTAAATGAAACAAGCAAACATCTAGAAATGGGTAGAAACAAAAATATTACACACGTTGACTTTTTTTTTGCAGATAAGATGTTTCCTTTAGGTTTATTCCTTAAGCTCTTTCACTCTTGCTTTCTTTTTCTGTCTGGCTCTCTCTTTCTCTCTCTCACACACACACACACACAAGAATAAACATTATGCTTTTCTTTCATTCTTATGTAAACTGGGGCCTATTTGCACATAGAAAGGCCTTGTTCTCTTGAGTCTCTCTTGTCTAAGACAATAACCTCCTCTCGGAGAGTTCTCTCTTCTTTTGCCAAGGTTTCTGCCAAGCTGTCAAGGATGAGTGCAAGAGTAGAAGACACCCACATAGTGCACTCCTTTGGCAGAAAAAAAAGTATCCATCCATCTCCAGGGGACAGCTCTTTTTGTTTTACCTGGTTTTGAACACAAGAAAAAACAAACAAACATGGATAACAAGAAGGCAACATTTTAGTCCAAGAAGGAGGTTAAAGTGCATTGTTTATTCAACATCAGCAATGAGGCCAGGGCCTTTATGTCAAGAGTTAATTCACCAATGTGAATTCTGCTTTGCTTTAATACAAACAAACAAATACATAAATACATAAGGGAAAAAAAAGCCTGTAAATTTACAGCAAAAAACTTGTTGCTCCTTCAGCACAACACTCTTTATTTGCATTAAGGCTGCTATGAAACAAAGAATCGAAATCCATATCTACAAGTAAGTAAATATTATTATATTTTTCTTTTTTTTTGGTAAGACTTAAGAATCCAGTATTCATAATGCATTTATAAATCATTTTGTTTTTGAGTTAACATACCAAACACTGTATAAATGGTTCTATACTTAAGACTTCAATATTTTATGACATTCAAAAGGTAGGTCCATAACATAAGTTTGCTATATCTTCTGATATAAAACAAAGTAAACAGTATACCACAACCAGTGTGTGATGATGTACAGCACCTTTGACACATCACCAAAAGAAACCATTATATGTATTTACCTGTACTTACTCACCTGCAGATGGGTCATGTGAGAGGGAGAAGAGTACTATCTCTTGATGCTGAATTTTACTTACCTGGTTGAATCCTTTCTCCATAGAGGGAAGGGGGAATTAGCACCTAGAAGAAGGAAAATATATTAACAATATATTAATAAATATTCATTCATTCATTATCTGTAGCCCTTATCCAGTTTAGGGTCGCGGTGGGTCCAGAGCCTACCTGGAATCATTGGGTGCAAGGCAGGAACACACCCTGGAGGGGGCTTAATAAATATTGATATTATTAGTAAATGTAAAATGTGCCATGGCCGTAAATGAATCTTGGGAATGTTGTTAGTTCATTGTTATTTTTATTGCTTATGAAACTTGGGTATCCAAGATACAATAACTTTTACCTTTTTAGGTAATGGTATATTCAAGGGGGCGGGGCTACCTATCTATATATATATATATATATATATATATATATGGAAAAAGAGGGAGAACACTCTGCTAGACCGTATCGAGAGAACACAACATGTGTATAATAAGACTCAAATGACTTTGTCGCCATTATATCTTTTTGTCTCTGCTAATAGAGTTTTGTTAATTTTCTGTAATCATGGAGTGCACTTGTATATATTGTAAATCGTGATGTAGAGTCTGGTGTGAAAATAAAGGTGGAAGGGAACCAAAAGTCAAACCCCTCAGTGTTATCTCGAGTCGACCCTACATCGTCTCAGGCCTCTCGCCCGACTCTACCCATAGAGAACACCTCCCACCATTACACTTTGCTATGGTTGAGAGGTAAGCTTTATCACACAGTGACAGTATGAGCTGAAGCATGGTTATAAATGGGGGATCAAAATACAGTACCCTACAAACTAAGGTTTTGGTAGCACGTCTGTGGTTATAAGACTACATCAGATCTACATGAGCAATTCATGACAACAGGAATATACCTACAAAAGCATCTATTAAAGCTTATTTCAAGTCTAAAGGAGTTATATAGCCTTATGAACATTGGACTACAGTGAAGTGTTACCAAAATCTTTTGGCCACTCTCACTGATAAAATAAATTCATTACATTATGAGAAAAAGAAAAAAGACAAGCCATTGCAAGATGATGAAAAATCACAGGACAGAAAAATAAATTTCCTCAAAGCACAACAAAGTTTTCTAAACCCCTCAATCAACTAGCAAGGTTTGAATCGCATAGGTGCAGTCCTCAAAGTCTTTTAATTTTATTAGATTTCTCAGACGAAGGGAAAGCGAGTCAATAAATGTTTGAGGGGTAGCGCTGCTTTGGCCTCAGAGGAGCCTCTTTGAACTGAGAGCAAATAAATAGAAGCGAGGATTACAGCCTTGCAAATCTCTCAAAGTTCCTGTGCTCATCTTCTCGTCTTCAGCTCGAGGGGAGAAAGCCACTTGCTCTGGGATTTTCTCAATTTCTTGCATGGGGAGACAGGTGTATTTACTCTGGTAATTGTATTCCTGGCCCAATGCAAAATGTGATTAAATATTAATAATAGTACGCACAGTTCCAGAAAATTGAAGCAGATGTGAGGAATGATCTAGAAATGCTCAGATTTGCAACTTTCTTTCATAACTTTTGGGACAAAAGCAAAGGAGAAGAATCCTCCTGAAATATTAAAGACTTGCACCTATTCAGCACAATCGCCAGATATATTTCACAGGCATACACTTTGGAAATCCTAACTGTAACACTTTCTATGAATAGTATGTCTATAACGCTCCATAACATGTCACAATGCAGTTATAATGTCTACACAACACATTTATAATATGCACTGGGCATTATAAACAGAGCTGTAAATATATTATAACCATGCTTTTACTGCAGTAATATAATGCATTCTAAATAAATGTTTTAATTAATTACAATATATGATTACATGATTAGAAATATTAAAACTGGAGTTCTACCTTTAGCCCTTTTTCTATTGCCATTTAAATATCTTATGTTGTCCTTTGTCACAGTCAAAGAATTTTATTTCTTAACAGAATATTTGATTTACTGTTATCTATTCTTATTTTTTATTTTTCCAGGGGTTCAGACCCCTTAATTGACAGGTAACGGGGGTTGTGTGGTGTTAGGAACAGTGCTGTTCTCCTCCTCCAATCCATTCCATGGCTGAGACACACTTGAGCAATGTATCTACACTCCAACTAATTCGCAGGTGTTGGGGTTGGCTGCTGTGTGTGCTAATTGCCCCTTGTGCACTAGTGTGTGTGTGTATTAAGTACCACAGATGAGTTAAATATGAAAGTACAATGTGCAATAAAAGGATGCATGTTTATGTACACGTAACTTGAATAATAATAAAAAGCCCAGAAAAAAGTCTAAATTTACAGCAAATTGCACCACTTAAATTACAGTATTATTTTGTATTTTTTTGCTGTGAATTCTGAAAACTCACAACCATTCACTTAAACAGTAAGCTTCTATCTTTCATGGAAATTGTGTGAAATTGGGTAAATGGTGCTGGAGATGGAACTGGATCTCAGTGTTTGATAGAAGCCACTGGTGGCACTTACTTTGATTGCAATGTTATAGTATGACAATAAAACTCTGTAAAATACTGTACAGTCAAATAATGTGTATTAACAATGGTCCCAAAAAACTGTCACTAGGGTGGAACCTTTTGCTGTGGTGGTACCCTCAAGGGTACATATTCTGTATCTTTAGGGAACTTATGCTTTTGTTTATTAATTGTAGATTTTTGTTGTATCTATTTCATATGCCCCATTTCATCTCCCAGACATCAGTATCATGTTCTTTTATTTTAAACAGTTCTATACTGAAAGCTTTCAAATATTCAACACCTTTTGAGATCAGAATTTAATGTACCATTGGAGACCACAACTGGACTTTCAACCCCCTGCTGCATATTTAAATGTGCATTTACACTGTTTGTACCTTTAGTGACAATATTGGACCTCTGTACCTTTTTTTTCCTGGGAGTGTATTTTACTGGTAGCTGAGCTGCCAGCAAATCACAGTGATTTATTCAGGATTTTTTAGTGTAAGGAATGATCTACAAGTGCCAATATCTGAAATTTACATAACAAGATTTCTGCTTTAATATTAAAACTTTAACAAAGTCCTCTTTTCAGCAAAATCTGAGCTCTCTGTGTATTCCCAGTAACAAGTTCTAATAATATCATATCTCAAAGATTATATATTGTCTTATAATGCATTCATAAGGCATGACTATACATATTTATAAATTTGCATTACATGATTTTTATATTTTGAAATAACGTTTAAAAAATGTTTATAATGCATTAACTTATTGCACTATAATAATGCCCATCTGATATTATTACTCAACTATACGAATTTCTGTGGCATTTTTTATAAATGCCTCATTTTGGGCTCACAAACATTTCACGTTACTAAAGTTGGGGTATAGGTTATGAACATTATTTATTATGCATTATGTTAACAATTTGTTTATAGATTAATAGAAATATTTTATCCTTAGAAACAAGTGTCACCCTCTTAACTTTAAAATCTTTACCTGGGCTTTGAATTTATTATAATTTCCTCCACACTTTATGAAAATCAGTGTTCCTCACAGCCAACTTCGAACAGGCGTTAATCAAATTGTTCCCTAAATCTTTTTAATTCAGGCATTAGCGGCATTTTTATCTGAGGAGTATTAACTTTTACTGCACGTAACCTTCATTTAATTTCATCCGAGGACAGGTAGATGGTCATTTAGTCTTTTTAATTAGACATCTAGTTCCTAATACAATAATGGCTTTATGGAATTTTATTACTCCTCTCCCTTGTCTTGACTTGTTTAATGTCCAGGGCAACAGAAAAGAAAGCATGTGACTGGAAATTTTACAACCCTTTTAAAATGGAGTTTAAAGGCTTCAGTTATAAATGAATCGATCAGTAAATCTATTGTGTAATGCATGAAAGTGAAGTTGGGCTTAAGGAGCAGAACTCAAAACATTTTATACCTTAATCGTGTGGAAAGCAACAAATTTGCTTTTGTATTTCCAATTATTTACATATTCCGTGGCATGTTGGTGTAAAAGGTAATGTCTCTGTCACACAGCATCATGTTACTCCCAACACTGCTTTAGTTCACGTGGTGTGTTCTCCCATTGTCTGCTTGGGTTGTCCAACAACACAAGGTGGTAAATGGATTGGCTCTTCAAAATTGTCCATAGGTGTGACTGAATGTGTGAATGTGTGATGTTATGTGATGGCTTGGTGCCCTGTCTAGGGCTTGTTCCTGTCTTACGCCTAATGATTCTAGGTAGGCTCCAGACACACTGCACCTCTGAACAGGATTAAGGGATTACAGAAAATTAATGAATGCATAAGAAGTAACAGGAGGGCCCCACTAGTAGTAAGTAAAGGCACAACATTCATTTTCAAAAGAAAACAAAGCTCATCGCCTGCTGTTAACATAGCATATCATTTAAAACCAGTGGTGGCCAAACCATGTACACAAACTATGTACTTGAGTGAAAGTACAGATACACAAGGTAAAATATTACTCCAGTAAACATTGAAGTCCTTGTTATAGATCTCCACTTGAGTAAAAGTACAAAAATATTTACCTTCAAATGTACTTAAGTACTGATGGTAAAATAACCTGTATTATGGCTCTAATATCCTATTATACTTTTTGCAACAAGACTCACTTAACACGTTGTAGGTGAAAAAACTCTGTGGTTTGTCTGCAGTCGACTGCAGGTGGTGACTGCATTGGTCTGCACCTGCAGTGATTGTGATTGTCGACTGTGATTGGTCTGCAGTCGGATAAACATGGTTCAAGTTGCTCAAATCAAGAAGTCCAGAAATATAAACTCCTCTGTACTACACTTCCTAAATAGTGCACTTTAAAGATTCGTAAATCCTAATGCCACTACACCACTACACTGTGTACCACATAGGGTTGAAGAAGATGTTTAAATACAACCCTAGTGGTTTGGATGTGTAACTGCAGAGCGACACAGACCCCAACATACAAGTACAAACATTCCCAATGGCATAGGACACTTGTGCATAACAGTTTTTTACTCATTTAAGAACATTTAAATCATTTAAATTCTTCCTATTATAGGTCAATGAAGCATCACAATGATTTTGAAGCTGTAATTTTAAGGTAAAAATATTACCTGTGTTCATTTAAGATCTCTGTTGTGTCTACATAGTTGCAGAGTATAGTTTGAGTGATTTTTGTCATTCTGAGACACCTGTTTTTAAACAGGCTGCTGTTTTTTTTGTCTGATAATACTTTTTGTCTTTTGGACTTATGTCTCGTTACTGATTTTTGGGTTTTGGAATATTTCTTCTGGTTTTGACCTTGCTTCACATATTGTGTTCAATAAATCTCCAACTGACCCTTGCCTGCCGTGAGTGATATGGGACATATACAGATCCATAAAGTGTGTATATGAATGAACAGTAGTTACTGATGACTCAAATACAGCCAAATACTAAATGGTACGAATCATTGTGTTAATTCATAATGGTTCTAACTGAACATGATTACTTACAGTCTAAAATTTGCAAAACAAACCTGTCTTTGGTATTATTGGTTTTAGGCAGAGAAACATTTTCACTTGTTTTAGCACAGCTACTGTGTTTGTCCGTCTCCTAGCAACAGACCGCTGCGTGTCAGGTGGAGACACGTTGTTTTATTCACACATAAAGCAAAAAGTAACGGCACGTTTTCAAAGGATAGTGGAGTAAAAAGTAAGATATTTGACTTCGAAATGTAGCGGAGTAAAAATAAAACATAGCCGAAATGGATATTCTTGACTAAAATACATATACATGAAAAAAGTACTTAAATACAGTAATGAATTACATTTACTCTGTTACTGTCCACCACTGCTTAAAACAGACGAGTGCTTTAAACGTATGAGTTTTGTATTCAGGAAGAAAAAAAAAAGGATGATGTTCAGTATGTTCGTCATGGCTGCAGGGAGGACAAGGCGGCGAATGTATATGCAAAGAGTATTTATTTAACAGAATCAAAACCAAAAACAAGTTGTAAACCTGTAAACCTGTGTAGACGCACATGAAACTCTGTCACAAAAAGCACATACATCTACACACAAGACCAGAAAAGGGAGCGCTGAAACCAAGGGGTATATATACAAGGGACACCTGAGAAGGATAAAAAGAGGGCTGGATCACAAAGGAGACAAAGGTGGGAACACTAATGACAAGGCGGGACTAGGGTGGAGACAAGGGAGGAGACAGGAACAAAACAAAAACAGAGCCATATGCTCCTTAGCACAAGACAACAATGGAACAACAAAGCAGGAACACATGAGACAGGGCAAAAGTTTGACATGGACCTATATTAAGCTTTAAAAACCAAGCATTGCATAAAAGGCAAAAATAAAAAATATTCTCTGTCCTGGCATCCAGGTGGTGGAATGACAGTAGACTCTCAAATGGTCTTTAAAAGCAGATTAAAGACCCATCTCTTATTAATCTTATTTAACTTATATTAATTTCTTATTAAGTGAGTACTAAGCATTTATAACAAATGTACTAAACTAAACGTATTTGCAAATATTCTGTACCTTATACTGTTAATCTTCTTTTAGAGTGAGAACACATAAGTAGTGTGTAGTGTAATATTTATTCAAAATTAAAAGTGATGTTGACAATTTATTCAAAATACATGTTTTATACAATTCTGAGGATGTTTTCTCACCTTTTGATGCTCTCAAGACTGATTGTGTTCTCAAAATCTGTTAAATGTGTTTATGAATGTGGCTAAATAAACAACAACAACAACAAAAATGGTATGCTAGGCTTATTCTCTCTGCTTACAGTAGAAAAAAGGCACCTGGAGTTGTTTTACACAAAGGAGAGAACTCCAAATGTTGAAAACCAAGATGAGGATGTTGCTGTATTCCTACTCCATAGGTGGGTAATATTGATTATTTGCGCTGTTTCCAGTTACTTAAGGTCAAAATGGCTAAATACATTAAAGTAAAAACACAACATTTAAACAACTCAAGTTATAAATGAGTTTCTGTGGAAATTCAAACAATGACTAAAACTTACAGACAAGTTACACTTCAGCCACATACAAACAACAGTCCTTTTTTTCCTCAAACATACCATTCCACCTTAAAAGAACACCTGAGCGTAAACAAACCAGAGAAAATATGGTTTCCCCACAGTAGTGGACATACCTTTTAATTCTTGATTCTTCTTTATAGGAGTTCGTTCTGGTCCTGTTCTGGCAGTGTCTAAGCTCAAGGATATTTTACACCCTCACTCTGGATAGGTGTGTCTGCTAAATGCCATAAATGTAAATGTAAAAAGGTTTTAAAACTCTATTTAATAACTGTATTTATGGATTTACTGTAAAAACCATCAACAGAAAATGTGTTTTTGTGAGTGTTTGTTCTTTTCCAAAACCTAATCCTGAGCCTAATATTCAATAGTTTCTATAGATTTTTCACAAACTGAATATGAATAGATAATCTACAGAGGAGTGTAGCGTGTGATCTGAATAAATTAAGAATCTATAACCTGATAAGAGATATAGGTAAAAAAAGTAAAAAAAAATAATTTTAAGAATTTATCCTTTAAATAATGTCATGCTCACAAGGTTCACATGAGAATGTTAAGTGTTTGCGTAAATGTTGTGGGGACACAGCTCAAGGGTAATGGAGAAATCAAAATGTCTGAGTTAAGTGACTTTGACTCTTAACTTGTCAGAGTTATTTTTTTAAACAGTGCTGTTTGCCTTTAGTGTGTGTCCAGTGTCCAGAGGTCAGTGTTAAGTGTCTGAGCGAATCATCAGCTCTGTGGGACTCTGTCCAGCAACTCCGGCATCAACCAAACGCTCCATGCTGCCCTTAGGCCACGCTCCAGATTTTTTACGTCAGCAGCACACACACCTTCAGCTCGTAAGTAGCTGTTTGACTTTCACAAGTCTCTCTCTTCATCAACACAAACAGACACTCTGCCAAGGTTGCTGTATCCTTGGACTGTGATCATGTCATTTATTCATGCAAATTATATCCGCTTTGCACCATCGCAATTCCCAAGGGCTCTCCACCTTCCTCTGCGTATATCTTCATCAAGACAGAACTAAAAAACAATAATTATTTCTCCGTTCGTCCCCCTGCTGTCGTGGAAAAGCACTTTGGCACCATACGTCTTTGGACATTTGGCAAAACACCATTTCGAAATTGCTCCTCTTGATGTTTATCTTCTGAAATTTATGAATAACCATTAACCTTTTGCAATCGACATATTAATAGGGTTTCAGCGTTTTCACCGCTTTTAAAACACTTGGACGTGAATCATGCCAAGGCACTATAAATTCAAAAAAGGCATTAATGACACATAAAAGCTCAAATCATTTTAAGCACTACAGAAAATAAGCCCACACAAACTGTATAAAGATAAAAACCCTTGCATGTACTCAGTATAAATGTTCTTTATCACCTTTCTTACCTATAAATTAGGTATGATCAAGGTAAATTATTGTCACTAAAGGTACAAAAAGTATAAATGCATCTTTAAGGGCCCAGCAGTGGTTTTAAAGTCCAGTTGTGTTCCCTAATGGTACATTACTTTCTCTTCTCCAGAAGAAGAGGTGAATATTTGTAATCTTTTATTATAGAACTGTCTAAAATAAAATAACATAATTCCTGTAGATGAAACTGGGAAATCAACACAAATTTATAATCTACAATTATAATAGAATATGATAGAATTAAGATCCTTAACTAAAAGTACAAATATATACCATTGAGTGTACTACCACAGTGACAGCAAAAGCTACTGCCAAAAAAAGCTTTTCTAAGAATGTCTGATTGTACATTACCTTATTAAAGTTTTTCTTTCAGAAATGTTCTTATTTAGAACTACCTCATGCAACTCTAAAGAATAATCTGCAGCAATTGCTGGTCCTGACCTTCCTGGGGCCTAAGCAAAATGCTCCTAAGCGGTCCTCCTACTTGACATGTGAGCCATGTAAACCATTTGCCATTGCTACACACTCACACCTGCACTCTCACTCCAATCCTTCATCCTTTTAAAACAGTTTGCTCCATCTGTTGGCCTAAAAATAAGTAGACATATGCAGAAAAGAACTGGGTATAAACAAACAATATTTGTGTTTCACTCTCACTTTTTGTCAGGCACAAAGTCACAGAACTCAACTCTGTAAGTGGTTGGCAAACAAACAAGACATAGACAGACCAAGAAATGCACTGCCCTACTACATTACTGAGACAGACACACTAGAGAGATGCACTGCATGCTAGCACATCAATTTAAAGTCACTGTTTGCTTACATCAAACTTAGAGAGGAGAGAAGAACCCAAATTTACCTGATTGCTGTTGCCACAGTACATGCCTATTGTGTTTTTTTTTTCCTTTTTTCGGCACCAGAAACATAGTTCTGCTTCACTGTAAGCACTGAAACCTGCTTTGACACAAGGGGGTGGTGGGGACCTTGTGTAATTTGTCTTTTGCTACTTGAGTAGTGAAAATGTAGTGCTCAGAACTGACTCCAGTTGAATTCATTCATATTACATATATAAGGTTTTAATGTAGACCTTTTTCCATACATTCACAAAACAGTGAATGAAGTTAAATAGTAGTTGCCAATATATTGGGTTTCGTAAAAACTTTATATTGGAAACACATTTTGTTTGTGATTTACTTTTAACTTGTTTTGTACACAATCTTTTTTCAAAATGCCATATATGAGTCATGTTTGATCTGAGTTTGAAAAGAGATCTGTGAACAATTTTATGGCATAAACACCCTTCTCATAAGTTCTTTACTAACTCAAGGGCAAAAATTGGCTTCATTCAATTTTAAAAAGGTTCTTCGCTGACACAAATCAGGTTCACAAAACGAACCTTGCACTTAAAATTGGTTCTTTTGTGGCACTACACAATGAACAGTTTCTTAACAAATGCAACATTTGTAATGTACCCTCAAAATATTAAACTGAGAACTGTGGTCCTCTTAAGAAATTTAAACACTCTTTTGTAAGGACGTTGGAGCTCATGTATAAAGAGTGATTTTATCCACTACACAATGCCAAACTCACAAGGTCCAAGCCATTTCAATATTTTCTTAATGTTAAATCAGCTCTAGAGTGGGATGAAAAAAACCTTGGTGGCCTTGAAGGGTCATTCCTTTCTGCAAAACAAACAATCATTCTATAAATCTAACTCCTTTATAGGAGGGTGAACTCAGATTAATAAGCCACATGAATCCTATGAAAAAGCTTCTAAAGGACAGATTGGAAGATGAAAAAAATTAAAAGTATGTTTCAAGGACATATTAAACATCTGCAAGTTTTTATGGAACCAAGCAGCTCGTCAATAAACACAGGAAAAAAAATGTAAAAATGGTCAGAGAAGCTGGATACTGAGAACTCTAATCAGATCCATGTTTCCTTCAGCAATCTCAGATCAGAACCTGACCCCAAGCCCATCACTAAGTGGCAGTGAAGAGGGTTCTTCAGAAGAAAATGTCCTTAAACCAAGGTCCTGACTTCAATCCACCTGGAAAACCAATGCCATTCACCAACAAACCACCACCTGACTGGATAGAATATGTTCAGTAAAGAGGAGCAAATAACTGTTGAACCTCAGAGTACCGACTAATACTTGTATAGTGATACAACAAAACAAAACAAAAATCCTTGGTCACCTTGGTTATGGCTTTCCAACCTCAAACTCACATAATTTGCATGCAAGACAACAATTAGTTTGCTGTCTTTCAAATTTCATCAGAGAGATTGTTTTTTCCTTCTTTTCTTTCATTTTTTCCCTGTTTATTATCTATGTTTATTATTATATATCATTGATTTTTTTTTTTGTATTTATAGTATAGGTCATTTGTTTTTCTTTAATTTTCTCACTGTTTTTTTGTCTTTATATTTGTCAGTTTGTTGGATTTTATTTATCATCACTTATTATCTTTTTTAATTATTAATATTTCTTGTTATATTCTTTTCCTGGTTTTGCCCATGGCGGTCTCCTGCTGCTCAGATTTCTTGAGAAAATGAGCTTAGGAGCCTCACATGTCTCCTCTTAAAGGGAACGTTTATGATTGTGGGCAATCCCATTTCTATCTCATTCTTTACATTCCAAAGAGAATCATCTTTTGAGGTGATACGGTGTGTTTGAGGTGAAAAATATGAGTATGTGGAGTTTGTATGTGGATGAAGTGTAAATTGTCTGTAAGTTTTTATTCACTGTTAACTACGTTGGTAACTTGCACAGTCCACAGGTGTTTCTCAAAACCGCAGTTCCACCGAACGTTCGCAAACACTGTTATTAAATTGTGTAGTTGGAACTACCAGCAGAAGACACAGCAGAATTAGGGTGCAGTGTAGTGTGTGTGTGTGTGTGTGTGTGTGTGTATATATATATATATATATATATATATATATATATATATACACAATATATATATATATATATATATATATATATATATATATATATATTCATTCATTCATTATCTGTAACCGCTTATCCAGTTCAGGGTCGCGGTGTGTCCAGAGCCTACCTGGAATCATTGGGCGCAAGGCAGGAATACACCCTGGAGGGGGCGCCAGTCCTTCACAGGGCAACACAGACACACACACACACACATTCACACCTACAGACACTTTGGAGTCGCCAATTCACCTACCAACGGGTGTTTTTGGACTGTGCGAGGAAACCGGAGCACCCGGAGGAAACCCACGCCGACACAGGGAGAACACACCAACTCCTCACAGACAGTCACCCGGAGGAAACCCACGCAGACACAGAGAGAACACACCACACTCCTCACAGACAGTCACCCGGAGCGGGAATCGAACCCACAACCTCCAGGTCCCTGGAGCTGTGTGACTGCGACACCACCGTGCTGCCATATATATATATATATATATATGCAAATCATAAATAAAATAATATAATGTATAAAATAATATAGAAATGAGGGCAGTTTTGAATTTTAAATAAAAACAATATAGCCTATACATAAATTAAATGTTATTATTGTTAATATTTATATTTAATAACAATTATAGCAATGTTTGAAAAATTGATATAAAATCCTGGTATTTATAGAATATATAAAAAACCCTGGTATTAATCAACAGTCATCATTTAAACCCTTAATACTTCATCGTAATTTTATTTATTTATTTATTTTATTCCTGAAATTTTGAACTATGAATGACCATTTTCATGGTCTTTTATTCCCCCAACATTGTGTTATGGTATTGTTTTCCAGCAATAGTCTGTCTCATCTTGTCCCACTTTAAACAATAATGACATTACATGTTTAAGTTATATGTTGGGGATATAAAAACGTTAATGTAGTAGTTCAAGATGAATTTGAATATTATTTTATCTTCAGTACACTGAAGGAATGTCAACATGTCTTTTAAACAGATACAGATTTATAAATTCATTCATCACTTAATACACCACTTCATTACATTTCCTGCAGAACTGTTGGACAGAATACATCTATTTCCTATTCCCCACCTCTAGGATGAGGAGCTGGGGCAGCACGTAAGCCTGATTTACAGGCCTTTATTGAAGTAGGGAATGGGTAGAAGGGATTGGATGCAGAAAGGATCAATCAAGGTCTATAAAAGTGAAAAAAGCTACTCATTATACAACCAGTACATTAATACAAACAAAGAGCTATATTAATTACTCTCTGGTGGGTGGGGGACAGTGGGGGTGTGAGGAGCTATACACTGCACTGACAGCAGATGCTTCAAAGCCAGTGGGTCTGGGTGAGAGGGCCTCTGTGTTGAGGCACCAGGATGAGAGGTGAGTTCCCAGACTGAGGGGATTCTGTGGGTCCAGGGGACAGTCCAACCCTGGGGAGAAATGGTTCTCAATAGAACCCTAAACGCTTGAAAATCCTTAGTAAGATTAAAGGTTTCTCTGCATCATGAGTGTTCTTCAGTAGCAAAATTTAGAAAAGCATTCTCTATGGCACCATAAATGTTCTTCTATTACTATGATTTCAAGCCTGTAACAATAAAGGAACCATTTATGGTGCTGTACAGAAGTGTTTTCTACAAGGTGCTCTATAGAACCATCTATAGCACATTCTCCTTCAATCTGAAGAACACATTCATGATGCAGAGGTTTATTCATGCAAAGGTATTTCAAGTGTTCAAGGTTCTATATTGATCAATTTTCTTTACTAAAGAACCCTTGTAGAAACATTATTTTTTAAGTGTGAGATTAGGGCATAAACATATAGCAGTTGTTTTCTCCCAGATTTCCCACCTGCTCTAGACTGTTTAAATTACTCCAGGTAAAAAAAAAAGTTCAAACAAAGGATGAAAAAAGACAGAGTACAACTGGCACTTTAACTGTACCATTAATGTGCGTGTGTGTAAAAAGATGTTGTCATGTTGGTATACACTACAAAACAAACAAAGAAAAAAAAGTTTCAGTTGCTGTTATAAAAACAACACAGTGAATGGACTCTGGTCTCGAACCCCTCTCTGTGGGATACAGAAAGGCTTTCATGTGTAGCCCACTGCACCACTGAGGAACACTGCTAAGACTCATCGTCTTTATATTTGTAAACATTTCTAATATACTTGATATCTAATTTTTATAATAATAAATTCACTAAAATATATTTTGTTACAAAACAAACTTTGTCTATAATCACTGTTATTTTTTTTGTTTTATTTTAAAATGTGCATTTATTTTTAATTCAAGTAACAACCATACTCTTTTAGCTGCTGATTATATATGATTATAATATGAGTATGAAATTAAGTCACAACTCATATTTTCACATAATTTTACCAAATGCATGAGTTTTTGCATGTTTTTGCTGTGAAAGCCAGACCAAACATGTCTGGAACCATTGTAGTTCAGACTACAGTAGTTTACACCAACATGGTTCAAACTACTGTGGTACTAATAAAGTACGATGGTTTTGGAAAACAGTTGGACTTCAGATGTTGGTTAGTTTAACAATGCATCGTACCACGTTAGTTCAATGCTAGGCTCCGTCGTTGTACGGGAAACCCACCCCTCAGCAGGACTTGAACCTACAAACTCCAGGTCCCTGGAGCTGTGTGACAACAATCCTACCTGCTGCCCTAGTACTGATGTCTTTATAAGATATCTTCCATGGCAAATTGTGGCAACATATGCCACCATCAATAACATTTTTATGGCATAGTTGTAGCAGCATTACATTTTTTGTTATTTCTGATGGATATTAATTAGTCAATTGGATATAGAAAATAACAAAAACATATTTTAAATGCCCATCATCTGCAAATAGCTTCTACAGTGAAACAATATTTGAAAACAGGCACCGTTATAACATTAAAATGTTCTTGGTCTAATGAATAAAATCTGTGTTGGATAATTCCCCTGCTCTAATCATTCTTTATCATCTAATCATAATTTTAATGTGGCCCACTGTATAATAATCAGATTACTTCTAATATTCAGCTTCCCCAGTGAACTGACTTGGGTGAAGGTTACAATATAAAGTGGATTAAAATATATTGATAATTATCTGCTGATAAGATTGGAGATTAGAGAGCTTCTCATATATTCATTTTACAGTGTGGTGTGTAAATATTTGGAAAGTGACCAATTTTACACTTTTCTGTCTGGAGTTGATAACGTGAATTCAATATAATAAATGTCCTCAATGTCAACTTTAATTTGAGAACATTAATATTTAGGGAGTTATACTGGACCCATATATGATATTTTGAAATGTGCCCAGACCATTTTAAAGTGGTTAGAGTATATGGACAAATTTAGGCCTTGGTTACAAAATCCACAGACATCATCAGGCTCTGTGTGATACTCTTTGAGACCAGTAATGTAGCCTCTTTAATTATATTGTTTTATGTTTTGCAAATCAGTCTTGTCGTGTAGTGAGTGAACTTCTCTTAATGGGATATTGGCCACATAATTAACATGGGGAGTCAGAAAATTTTAAATGCTGGCACTGAAAATCTCTTTCATAGCTTTAGAAGCTATTTTGGAATATTGTCTTGCTGTGAAGGAAAGCAACATTCACTGAAATTTGACAAACAGGTTTCGATCTGAGCAATTATTCATCCTAAGCTGCTAGTAGATCTACTGGTAGCCCTTAAGCAACAATATGACACTGCCTCCCCCATGTTTCTATACACATCACTGCTTTTATTCCTTATCATATTCTAAATAAAAAAATCACTTACCTTGTTGATTCTTTGCTACTTTTTTTTTTTTTAAAAAGTTGCTCTTTGCTACTCTTTGCTACTGTTTTAAACACTAGTGCCCATTTTTATGCTAATGCCCCACAGTGGCCCCCTCACTCTCCACAGCCCAAACACTAGAGACAAATATCAACTTGGCAGCCAGACTGTGTCTGAGTAAGATAAGTTTCAGGTTTGATACTGAGAGATTCAGAACTCTGCTCTTCATCACCATTGATCACAATGGAGAGTCCAGATTTGGTTTTGGTTTCGTTTTCAGATTATGGAAAAAAAACAAGTAAAAAAAACCTCAAGTACGTCTTCTTTTTATAATTGTTATTGAAATTAACATGTATTTTACTGAACTTCACTTTGATGTTATTATGTGACAAAAACTGAACCATAATGCCTCCACTCTCACCCATAAATAATTGGCAAATGCGGCGCTGGCCGATTCTGTATTTTTCTCTGCAGGTGGAGTGTTCACATAGGCGGTGAGGGTCGGTTCTGTATTTTACTCGGCAGCCACATGCTAGCTAAAATACAAACAACCCCAAACACTAAAACATGTCACATAGATAGACAATAGATTTTCTATTAGATGTTTTAAATGTTTTTTCTTTTTTTTTTTTTTTTTTTACAATAGGATATATACATTAGGGCTGAGACGTTTTCTCTATTTGTTTTTTTTATTGATTGATTTACTGTGGCTTCAAGCTAAGCTAAATACACTAAATACTAAGTTTTTAGTACTCATCAGAAGCTAAAATTTTATTCTTTAGATCATTATTTTTACAATATTTACATTTGTTTTTTCTTGTCTCATTGCTTGTCCAGTTTTGTTTTATTGACTATAAGCCCAAACACTACAAAAAATTTCAAATGCAAGTAGCTGGAGCATGTTGAATTCATAATTGTTTATCAAAAATACTTTGCAAGATTGTACCAAGTCCAAGATAAAGGCAAATAATGAACTATAGCCAAAAAGAAATTAGTCTAGACACAGATTGATAAATTTCTCTCTTTCTCTCTCATATATCACATCCCATTCACAACAGATCGAAATGCATATAACAAAATCTATATTTTTTTTGTCTATCTCTGAAATGTATGTGTAAAAGTGTAAATGTGTGGAAAAGAACATTTGGGCCAAAGTACGGCAGAGAAATTAACCAATGAACCTGGATTCAAAATACAAAAATATATACAATCTAACAAATTATAACATAAAAGATATAGCTATAGCTATATATCTCTCTTTCTCTCTCTCTGAGAACTCCTGAGTCCTTTGGAGAGTGCTTATTTGCTATGCTTCATTTACATAAGAAAGGGTAGCTAATAGTCCTCTAATGGGCTGCAAGAAGGAGGGGGATGTCCTCAGGTTCTGAAAATTTCAGCCTTTCTAGTGTTATCAAAGGTTTGTCCTCCTTTGCTGCAGAACAGCTTCTTCTCTTCTGGCTAGGCCTTACACTAGATAACACATAACACTACAGTGAGGATTTGAAGGCATCCATAGCAACATGAGTGAATTCAGGTCCTGATATTGGATAATTAGTTTTGGGACTGAAACAACATTTCAAATCTTCAAAAGCTATTTCATGGAACTCTGTCAGTTTAGAGAAACCACAGCTGTACTTTACATCTGCCCAGTTTTGGATTGCTTTATGTGTACAAAGATTGAGTGTAAAATTTAACATCTATTTCAGCAATAAGTGCACCCTAAGTAGAAGTAGTATCTTGTTAGGAATAGTACCTACGAAATTTGGACAAATTATCTTACTACACTGTATAGTGTGCCACAGTACATTGACTAGATTTGCTGATGCCTTTGTGATTTCACATTTCATAAAATAGAATCACCTATTGGCAATGCAATTTCAAGCACTTTCCTAGAATCTCAAAGGGTGTTTTACTGTGTGGTGAGCTGGTGGATCACAGTGGGGTTCATAATTATTGGGGTGAGCTCATTAGAAACATGAATTGGAGAGGAGTGGAGCTCATGGGGAGAGACCTTAGCCTTAGCCCTGGCTTTTTAACACTGCAGCCAATGGCCAGCTGTGAAGGCTCTTTCCCTGAGGCTCCTAAAACTTCTGAGACATTTAAAGACTTTTCAGTAGTGTCTGGATGTACAAGTCTACCAAATTACCAAGCATAGCGATGGAAGGATTTTTAAAACCTTTTATATATAATTCAGAACTAATCATTCAACACCACTACCTGACCTCACTAGTTTTATATGTAACACAAACTCTGCATGTTTACTACACTTTAAAATCAAATATGAAAAATAAATAAATTAAAAAATATTGATCTATTTTTTTTCTCAGCAACATTAACAACATTCAAAATTAGGGTGAATCGTGTTTCTCCATTTTGTAGCAGAGTCTTTAATGTCAATATGTCTTAATGTACTAAAATAATGACCTAGGAACACCAAGCTTCTCTCAGATACAACTGATCGGAAGTGCTTTCTACTGCTGAAACAATAAACAAGTGACTCATACAAAATATAATACATTTTCGGTTAAGCTTTGTTTAACCCAATAATAACGAAACAGCTTAATGTTTAAATGGGAAGAAAAAACTTAACACAAAATCTAATACTTTCCTTTGAGTCACATGTTCATTGTTTCAGCAGTAGAGAGCATTTATTATCAATAGTAACTGAGAAAAACTGGTATTACTAGGTCATTGTTTTAGTATGTAAAGCTTTTTTTCATGTTAAGCGTTTTAGACTCTCCTCGTTTTGACTATGGGTAAGGGTCTTAGTTCTTTGGGATATAAACCAACAAATGTCAGTATTTTCTCCTTTAAAAACCATGATAACAAATTGTATTATCTTATTTTAATGTAGTTTTAATGTATTATGTTGCTGTTCTTCACAACAAGCAAAAAATACAATAGTACACTCTATAGGTAACTTTCCGGTTCCACATTAAATGGTGAATTGCATTCTACTGCCTTATGTTACTACTGCAATGTTTAAGGTGTAAAAAAAGCTGCAGAATAAGAGCTTGGTATTGCTGGGGACGGATGCACAACTACCTTAATAGCACCACTAGTAGCCTGGGTATGAAGTGCAGCTCTAATTTTTTATCTATTTTCTTTTGATGTATCAGGCTTTTGAAGGGGTGTTGCACTTGCATTGACTTGTGATGGAGCTCCCTGTACCCTTGGGATGACTTAGAGCAGTGTTTGTGGTCCAGAACTAATTATCCAAAGTCAGTGCCTGACCTCACTAAAGTTTATGTGGCTGAAAGCCATCAGATGCTCATAGCAATTTTCCAGTGTCTAGTATAAACCCTGAGAAATTAAAATAACATTACTATAAATTTTCTATTGAAGCAAAGAAAGTGCTTTGGTGATTTTTCACATCGACAGTAATAATATGTTACACATTTCACCTGTTCATGAAGACAGTGAGGTGACATTGGACATTGTAAGACTCTGCCAAGTCCTTGAGAACTCATTTATTTGATGGCTTTGGGAGTTGATCGTCCAACGTAATGTCTTGTCTCTGATTTACATAACACCATAACACACTACATTAGTCTCGGACACATACTCTGGGTTTGGACATAATTAGCCATGTATTAGTCTATTCTGAGAATCCTGCTTCGGCTAAAACTCTGGAAAAACAAGACATTTTCCTCTCCAGGAGAGAGAATGAGTGAAAACTTAGAAATGTGGATATCGGAAATGTGGATGTGGATTATGAGGAAGCAGAGGAATGGCACTGTGACCTTACATTCAAGTCCAATAGCTCCAGAATATCTCCTTTCATTTTATGCATTTCAATATTATTTTGAATTTATATACAGTAGTGCGCTGAAGTCTTAGGCACCTAAGATAATTATATATATTTAAACTAATGCCGTCTCAGTAAGCGTGGTGCTTGTATAAAGTTATATATAATCATTTATATAAGATATTTTTATTTCTATAAAGTAGTAGGTCTGAGAGAGGTTGAAGAACAATGTTTTGTTCAGATTCTCTTTGATTGCATGAATTTGTTAAATCAACAGCACACATTATTTAAAATCATTATTTATTAACCAGTAAAACTAGGTATTGGATGATAACCTCAAATAATACTGACTGCCACAAGGAGAGATTTGGAAAAAAGTTAAACCAACACAATCACACACACAATATCACACCCACTGGAATAATGCTATTTGTTTTTATTCTAATGTTGGGCATTATCTGTTGTTTGTTTGTTTGGTTTTTGGCAAATAATCACTAACTGCCCACATAAATAGCTTTTTAAATCTCATAATCTCTGGTGTCTTAAACTTTTGCACAGTACTGTATATTGAAGTTATACACACAATTTAAGCAATGGATGCACTTTAAAAGTGCAGTGAGTCATTTTCTCCAAAGATTCTTGTACACATTATAAAACAGTTGTTATGTGCAGTGGCCTGAATGTATCATTTATACTCTGTGGAGCATAAAGTGATTTACTGAGGGACTACAAAGTCTTAGGTGTACAAACAAGATTTTTTCCCCATGTTTTTTGTGTGACACAAAATTAAAATCTTCAAACATGAAAAAATTCAAACATTCTCCCACTGTATGATAACTATTGCATAATATTAAAAATGGATTGTCATTTTATTCAACAAAAAAATGGTAAGTTAGAAAAATTTTGTCATCACAGCATTCATTACATGTTCCATCAAGAATAAAATGCTGCAAAAGCATGTGCGTTGATATGTTCCCGGGTATAATATTATATTCAAATGTACATGTATTCCATACATTTTGTTAATTGCTGCATTAAAGTAACTAGATTTACTCATTATAACGGTTGTCTACATACCTTCAGACATACCAGTCAAACAACTTCCCATTAAAGGTGAAGAGAACTCAGGGAAAAATGAAAGACTCGTGTGGAGCAGGGGATAGTACTGAAGGCCTGGGAGAAAATGTGTTTAGCAGATGTGGACACATGGCTCTGAGAGGAGATAAGTCGCCCTCTCTGGCCTTTAAGTGGAGTGGAAACAGATGGGAGACTCAGTGTCTCTCCTCAGGCTCTGGACGCATTAAAAACATTGCTGACTGCACATGGAGTAGAGCTACCTGCAGAGCACAGAGAAATTCCTCACATTTTTATTTCTACACAGATCATATCACTGCCCAAAACACAACACATTACCCACCATTTCAACAATTTTTGAGATGCACCCACTCAGCACAGAGATTACCTCTGTAGTTTCCCCTTAAGATCTCTGTAGTGTGATCTTTACAAGATCCGAAGGAAAGACAGAGACCTTTTGTGCTTAGATATTTCTCTTGAGAAAAAGAGCCCAGGAATCTCTCACGTGTCTCCGCTTGTGTTTTAGAGAAGATCTCAGTAATGTCTCACACTGCACAGGTTTGCTGAAATAGTAACAGTTTGAACTAAAGACAGGAACGCAACAATTCCTCATCAACACTAAGATTTCTCAGAGCCATTTCCTTCATGTTATAAAACAATTGTGATACTGACACCTATTGGATAAATCAGAGATTCTGCACTATAATTTAAACACAGCCAGCCTCATGCAGAGGACCTGCTGTATGGAGCATAAACTGGATTATTCAGAGACTGCAAGGCAATTTGATGTTAGATCTCATGTGTGGTGTAGTATATAGAAAGAAAAAAAAATAAGTATCTTCATAAATATATTTTGCAACTTTTGTTGGCAAGAATATCTGATTGCTCCTATTAGTTTGCCTCATACCAGCCCCGGCGGCCAGGACCCAGCACATTATTTAGCATGTCTTCAATGGTTAATGTTGTTTGGGTCATGTTTATATGAATTTTCACTTTGTCCAGCTGATGGCCTTTCGACCAGCAGCTAACAGGGCTTTTCATCCGAGTGCAATTTCAAAAAGTGATAAAAAGCCTGTTTACAGGCTTAAGCACTGACATATGTTTGGGAACATCTGCCGAGCCTGGTGATAATCCTATAGACAGCCCAGTTGACACCCAGGAATCTCAGATATGATGAGGTTATTTTATTTCTTTCTGCCCTCTATGATTTTCTCATAATAATAATCATATGCATGGGGCTGAACCCATAAGCTCCGTGACTCTAAGGGTATTTATGTGGACTAAAATGTTAAGCAAGGATTTTTTATCTCCCAGACGACAAGAGGTGCAAGCTTTAATGATTTTACTGAGTGTCAGCAGCTGCTCTCCTGCTTATCTGTTAAATCCTGTAGATTTGGGGGGTCCAGGACGTTCGTGTGGTAGAAAAGGCTTAATGTTAACGGCATGAACACACACAGGAGGGAATGTGGAATGTAACACACTGCTCTGTAAATCTGTTACTGTCTGCTGCTCATCCCCAGGGAGGATACAATGAAAGGCCATATGCAAAGATTTCCATTTTGATATGAATCATAATAGACTCAGGAGCCCAGCGACTGCTGTCTGCTCTGGGTCCTGTGTTGGCTTTGATCTCTGAACAGTGAAACAGTCTTTAAAAAGAAGATTACATCGATTCTTCAACATTTCTGCATCATTAAACTGTTGAAATGTAAACATAATCACATGACAGTACAGATATAAATGCTGGGTTTAAAAAAATAGGGCGGTTTGACTTTCAAAATTGACCAAAAATTTTGAAAAATTTCAGCTCCACACCATTTGCAACTAGTGGCATAGGTAAAGTCCAGTTTAGTTTGTCAACAGTGATGGGGATGTTTACTTTCACTTTGGTAAACTCTCTTTACACACTTCACAAAAATAAAATGTGGTAGAATCTCATGTGTCACACACTTGCTTCCCTAACACTTCAGCTTCTACTTGCAGAATGTGCACAAAACAGCCAAGGAGAGCATTTAAGTCTTTTAGGCTATATTGGCAGAGCTGGATGGTGGGTTTGCATTGTAAAAGGACATGGCATTTACATTTATGGCATTTTGGCAGATGCTTTTATCCAGAGCGAATCACAAGGTTGCTGGTATTACAGGTAGGCCAACACGGTGTTAGGAGTCTTGCCCAAGGACTTTTATTGGTGTAGCACAGACCGGTTGCCCAGACCTGGAATCAAACCCAGGTGTCTCACATGGGAGCCAATGGTGTTACCACTGTACCACATCAACCACCAGATGCAGCCAAAAATGCATTTCATTCTCAAGTTATTTCCTGTTGTCACAAGTTTTCAAAAAATAGATTTAAAAAAACTGTACAGCAGCATTGAAACGCTGTCTCTCCACAGCAGGGTTCGTTAACATAGACACGTGAAAAATATATTTAACAAACTAATTAGAATGAACAGTAATTCATCGGGTCGTCAGAGTGCCAGCAACTCTTTTAAAGTTGAATGTAATTTAATATGTCTCGATAGTACATTTAGTGAGTGTCATTCTAAGAGGCTTATACAAATTTTTGGATGTAAATGTGACTCGGTGAAAATACAATTCTGTACTTATCTAAAGTTAGAGATAAATACATCTTCCCTTGTATTTGTAAATATATTAAAGATGTAGGGAATATATTAAGAGAAGAGTGCCTTTGTGGTCTCTGACTCGGATTAACAAGGAAAACACTGTACATTTCGCTTTCACAGTTATTGCGTAATTCTCATGTCAAAGCAATTGGCTTAAACTGCAGAGTTAATTTCTTTGTTGCAGTTTAATGTGTGATTCTAAATGTAAGAAATTGCAAAAATAAGTGTCCAGAATATTTTCACTCAACTGTTTGTAGAAAGAATGTCTGATCATAGAGTGTAAGCTGAGGAAAAACACTACTTAAAAGTCTTCCATGTCAAACTGACCCATAATTACTTGAGGTAATTGGATCTTTTTAAGGGACTGTCATTGATTAATTGTGGAACGTCTCCTCGTTGTCAAGACGAAGAGAGCTGTCCCTGAGATGGGTTATTAAGTGGAATAAAAGCAGCAAAAGCCACGAATACCCTGTTTTCCTATTAAAATGTATTGGGTTAGTGAATGCAACAGATATTGGTCCATTCAAATATTTACATAAACTCAGGACTGCTAAGTTAAATGCAGGAGTAAGATAAACCCTCTGTTCTTCAAACCTTCAACTAATTGTAATCTACCAGTTTAATGTCCAGCTTCAAAAGTTAAATTGATTTGAACATCATTTAATTTAACGTTTATTTACATTGTGCAGTGCCTCCCAACTTAGTTTTTTTGGAAATGGGTATTGTATAAGACTTATTCTTATCCATTTGGGAGAAGCTTTAATATATATTCAGATGTTCATGGCAGTTATATAGAGTGAAAAATATATATCTCCATTTTTGTGCCAATATTTTAATTTACTATTTCACTGGAACACAGCGGCTCTCCTTCACATTGTGTAAAAAAAAGGATAATGAATGGAACAACAGAAATGCTCAAAAATGACTTGGAGTAAACTATATATTTATGTTGACTTCCACTGAAAGTTAAGAAGGTTTTTTCCTTCTCCTGTAAAGTTACTATTTTGAGGATACATGCTTTACATAGGACAGCTGTGACTGGATGGGTGTCATGTAGCCTTACGAGCAAAGGCATATGCATTAGGAAAATTACATATACATTAAAAAAATGTAAGATATCACAAGAGGAATTAGAGTTTACATTTTGTGTCTGTGATTGGGATATTCAGTGATTCATTAACACCAGCTTGTGCACATCCAAACATAAGGATCTGTTTTAGACATCATTCACCTCAGCCATTTTCACTTCACTGATAATTAAGGCCTCATTCAGGTGGAATATTTTCTTCAATTAATACAAACATATATAAACAGTGTAACATATACTGTTTCTTACACTCTCCAATTATCCAGCAAATTTGTGCAATGAGTTCATTCATTCATTCATTCATTATCTGTAACCGCTTATTCAGTTCAGGGTCGCGGTGGGTCCAGAGCCTACCTGGAATCGTTGGGCGCAAGGAGGCAATGAGTTTCATTTGTTAAATTACATCTAAAGACATTCTAATATTCTACCAGTGATCGAAAAATAGTTTAGGAAAAGTGTTCCATTCATATCCACAAAAATATATGGTTCATGTTTAGATCTATAGTTGCAAGGCACTATGCTGCAAGGTATGATGTTTTGCTATACAGATCAATATACTGCTTTACTCACGACACATTAATAACTTGCATATCATATTATGTCAAGTTTTCCAGTTGTACACCTAAATTATCTGCCTCTTCATTCATAATGTAATACCAGTTTTTTGTCAAATTTTAAAAGTTATTTAAAACTTGTAAAGAGTAAAACTGGAATTAAAAAAGTAAAACTTGTGGAATTATATCAGAGGTACAATCTACTGTTGAAGACATTCAAGACCAAGGAACTTGCGGTGGACTTTATCAGGGCTAGACTCTCCTCACACTCAGTCTCTATTAAGGGCATTGAACCAGTGGTGGAAGTGGAGCTGGACTGTGTGGTTGTGGTAGCCACGATGTGTGATGATGCTTACACATTGCACACCACCTTCATGGAAAACAGGAGTAAGTTCAGGGGCAAGTTGCTGTCACAAAGCTTCTGAACTGATAGATTAAGGAGGTCCTTTGTCCCGAGAGATATTAGGCACCTTAACCACTCCCAGTGGGGCCAGAATGCCTCATATTAGGACCCTGATCAAAACGACATTTTGAAACCTTCAGATTATTGCACATCTGCATCCGATGCTCTCAGTTAAACATGCTGAAATTTTGGTTCTTGCTTTCTTATCCCATTTAAACTACTGAATATCATACGATCAAAATCATACGCTCTCTTCAGTATGTTCAGAACTCTGCTGCTGAGTTCTCTCTTATTCTAAAAAGTCTGCTCATATCACCCAGTTTTTCTTCAGCTACACTGACTCTTCGCCCCGCTCTGTATTCAGGTTAAAGTTCTCCTGCTGACTTACAAATTTCTACACGGTCAGTCAGCAGCCTACCTTTCTGAACATTTAAACCCCTACTGTCCTGCAGGATCACTGAGATCTTCTGTTAGTGGTCTTTTGTCAGTACCTAAATACAGATTAGTTACTTTTGGTGGTAGATCAATTCAGTGTTATGCCACCCAAGCTCTGGAATTCTTTACCACAGAGTCTTCACCTCTGCTCGTCTTTTAAATCTCAGCTAAAAACCTCAACCAAAAAACCCTTCTTCTCTCAGAACTTCTCCACTCCTACACGCCCCAAGTGTCATTGCTCTTGCTCTCTTATATAAAGCCATTTTGTGTATTAGTGTATATATATATACCACACAATTGTTTATGTGTATATATCTATCTACGTAAAAACATGCGAAATACTGAATCTGTATAGTTCACCCCTATATCAAAAATATACTATGAAGCTCTGTCAATACAGTGAACAGACATTTAAATGCTGGGAGGTTTAAAACCCTCTCACACTTCATGAGCATTCACAGTTGACACAGAAGATCACATTTCAATTAATTTCATATGTTTCTAAGATATATTAAAATCACTAATTAGAAGAGAAGCCTACAAACATTTGGACCATGCTATATTAATGTAACCTGATATGCTTATTTATTAAAATGAAAAACCCATCTATTAGCATAAATAACATATCCGAAAGCCTTCTGTCACTATGGGAATAAAAATCAGTGTTTTATAACATGCATTTAAGAAGATCTATTTCTGTAATCATCAAGTCACTTGTCAATTTTCTTGCAGACGTTATTATTTAGTGATTTGCTGCATCTCAACAGGAGAGCAATAATGCCAAGTTAAAAACAGCATTATGTTCAATAATAGCTTGGTTTTCTGAGTTGGTAACATGCTGCTACATACACAAGACAACAGAAGATTTTTTTACCCTGTTTAGACACAAATACTAACATTACTGTGACACAAATGCAACTACTGTCCTACTAATAATGGCTATTAGATCCCCATTCCTACAAATAATGGGAGTTTAGCCTCAAGTTTTCTGGGAAGGACATTCACAGTAGTTTGAAACACCGTGGTGAAAACTGGATGGCACTGTGCCACATTAACAGTAATGAGGTCAGGTACTGATGTTGGATAATTAGTTCTGGAACACAAATTCCACTCCAACTTATCCCAAAGGCTTTGGATAGAACTCCAGCACTCCAAAGAAAACTATGGCCAATGTTGGTGGGCTTTATCCCCTTATTCTTGGCTCATGTGGAGCTACGTCCGAGCATCCCATTTATTTTCATGCTGTTTTACAGAGATTATACAAACAGGTTTTGTCTAGTGTTTTCAGAACGAAAACGAAGTAGTTGGTTGAGAGAGGACTTTGCAAAAATCACTCGTATAAGAAAAAGGAATGAAAGAAACATATAATTATTTGAGTGTCTATGTAAGGCAATTTTATCAAGACAGCAGAATGTTTATTAAAAAAGATGCTATTAGAAGCATCTGTGGAGAGTGTAGCTAAATGCCTTTTGGAAAAAAATAATTAACACATAACAGCTGAGGGGAAGGGTGGTCATTTTGTGGAGACACAAACAAATGGATTTCTTCCTTCATTTGCATTTTTTATTCAACTGCAGCATAAGGTGCCACACAATTCTCACAAAAATAAGTTACAAAAAAAGACACTGTGTGACAAACTAGTATAAACAGAAAGCAGTGATTATTAAGTTCTGTTTAATTGCATTTTGACATTTATAGTCTTCCAAATTTCATGCCTGAAACCACTGAGAGAGAAAAAAAAAGCCTGCACAGGAGCATGATTACCACTGTGTTCCATCAGCTTTTATTACCATTTATTCATTGATTGGGTATTGAAGGAACCTGTTGATCCAGATGTAGATCAAAATGTTTGCTGTTCTAACTTTAAAAACTCTTCAGCTTCACAAGTGCATTGGACCTTCATTGCCATAATTTGATTCTTGGTCTTTATACACATAGATTTCTCCAGATTCCCTGAATCTTTTGATGATGTGTGCTGTAAGAGGTGAAACATTCAACAAGTTGGATTAATCTTTTTTTGTAAAAGTGTTGATCCTAGACCTGCCTTTGGAAGATGCTTTTATCCACTCAAGATCAGATGGAAAGTCAAAGTCTCCTCAGAAGAAAATAGAACCAAACTCTCATCTCTTCTTTTTTCTCATGTCTAATTTAGAGCTGAGGGACTTTTTTTCCCCCTGAAGTAGTTTATGAAACTCTATATAATATCTTTTGGATCATTAAAGGCAAAGTCTATGATTATGGGGAACTGTAGTTCCCTCGTTTGCTTAAGTTTCGAAGCTCCATTTTTTAAATGTGGAATGGAATGTTTGGGGGCAAAAACAACTGTTATTTATATGTATTTATATTCAATGTTTGAATTACCACAGAAACTTATTTGTTACTCAAGCTGTTTAGTTTTGTAGGACTGTAGGTCTGTGTTTACCATAATGCAGCTAACGGTCTCTGGAATTTAGAGTAAGTTCCAACTTAAGTAATCTGAAACAGCAGAAATAAAATTATTTACCTTCATTATCTTCATTTCTGTTATGTCCTATCTCATGGGCTTGCTTTTTTTAATCTTGTATTTTCTACATTTCAAATGTAGAATTGAAAATGCTATTATTATTATTATTATTAGTAGTAGTAGTAGTATATTAATAATACAAATGAATTGTTTTATTTTGTATTTGCATAGCACTTTTGTGAGATTAAATTAGCTTAAGGTTTTCACTCATCACACTAGAAATCCAGGATTGGCTGAGGCACAGATCCCTTGTCTTTTACCTCCAGCATGTATTCATTAGAATGAAATGGCCAAATAAGATCTGGAGTTACTAAATAACTCTAAAAATAACACAGAAATGAAACAAGATTCTTCCAATGAGAGAGGAGCTCCACAGCTGCTGCTGTGACCAATCTCTGGAGCAGATGCCTATCAGTTTATTCCAAAGACTTTCAGTGCTCCACATCCGTCCGAGGAACTGTTTAATCATGTCTGGCCTGGGCGTGACAAATTGGGCCGCCGTCATTGGCTCAGACTTGACTACTTTACCCATGTGGCGGAGGGTGATATACCTGGCTGTTATCATGGTCCCAGTGATGCCTCCAGAGCAGATGATTGCTTCATTTAAACAGTTTTTTTTTTATTGTGGGGGTAGGAGAATACACACACACACACACACACACATATGTATGTATGTGTGTGTGTGTGCGTGTGGAGAGAGGCAGTGCTTTATCAGGGAAGCTATGTTTGGAAGTGAACTGTGAAGCTCCTGTGAAAAGAGGAAAATGTTTTTTTTATATTAAAGGCACATTTTTCCCTTGGGATGGGGTGGGTGCGGTAATCTGTTGTAAGTAAAATCATCACACATTTTATATCAAATATATCTCATAATGATATTTTGAATAACAATATAAAGGGCTGCTGAAGCTTTGTAAGTTTTAAAAGAGGTTTTATCCAAAGCAAGCATCTAGTTTCACATTGTTATATCTGGAAATGGTTTAATCATCTACCAGTTAAATAAGACATTTGTCTGACAGTCCAAAAAAGCAAAGAAATGCACTCTATAGTTCTGCAATTACAGACTGTATTGAATTTGTTTATCTGCCTACTTTATTAGCCCACTTTCACACTGTTCTTCAATGGTCAGGACGCCCACTGGACCCACCACAGGGCAGGGTGATGGATCTTTGTCAGTGCTGCTGTAACAATATACTCTCTCATTAAAAAAAAAAAAAAGAAAGAAAGCATAGAATAGAGGTACCTTACTAGTCAAAAATATGTGGATCAGACACAGCAGTGCTGTAGGAGTTTCTAACTACTGTTTCCATTCACCACTTTATTAGACACATCTACTTTGCTGGTCCGTTTTCTAGATATTAAGTCAGGGACAGTAGCTCAGGTATCGAGAGTTCAGGGTATCAAGGTTGAGCTCTATCTCTCAAGAGAACAAACATCCCAGTTCTGAGGGGGCAATACAGCCCTGTAGCCTACACTTAGCATTGGGCTCATTTCCATGACGTTAATACGACTACATCTACAGTGAGTGAAGCTTCAATTTGCAGGTGAGTGATAGTGTTTTATCACAATTAAGTCCTGATATTAGCCACAAACATTCGTGAACACATAAAAATAATAATAACCACAACAAAGCCCATTTCTCCATTATTCATATGATGTCTTTTTTCCCCTGGAATGACCCTGGCGTGTGAAACACATCCTAATTATGAGGCTTGTGATATTTAATGACTAATTTGTACAATGATATGGAAGCTAAAATTAACATATTGTGAATTAGTCAGTGCTGAAACCATCCGGATGTGTGGCATTTACAAAAATGTCAGCTAAGAGGAATAAACAACCTACTGTTGTCTTCTCCTTTCACTGAGAGGTGCTCATTAATCCAGAATGTCAGTGTGTTTGTGTGTGTGAGTTTGTGTGTATGTGTGTGTGTGTGTTAAAAGCAACCCCACCTACTTTTACTTAACAAAGCCACAAATTATCAAATGTTAATCTTCCCTGACTTCAGCTCTTGTGTCAAACGATGGTAATGTAGGATATAATTTTGAAGCGATTATTAAATATGCCACGAGTGAAAATTGAAAGTACACACCACTGGCTAATTTACTCATTAGATCTGCAAATCTAATCACATGGTCATTAGTGATGCGCTTATGGAAAAAGATGGGCTGATATTATGGCACCCTGTTGCTCACAGCCAAAAGACACAAAATCAATGTTCGTAAATTGGATTATCACATTACATCCAGGAAAAGTGAGGACTTAAGCCTATTATTAAATTACTAGCTAGCTTTTAGATATGTGAAATGATAAGAGGAACATTAAAATGATGTGATTAAGTCAGTGAGCCCTGGGAATAGGGTTTTAAAAAATAAATAATAATTAAAAAAAAAAAAAAACTATCTGCAGCAAAAGAAAGATGTACTTATCCCTGCACATCATGTGATAACCACTTAATAAACAGAAACACAAATCAGAGCCGCTGGATCTCTAGCTAAATACAATAAGTAAAACACCTGAATTCTTAACTGGTACAACTTTAAAATAAGACTACACTTATAAAGTTTTATAAACAGTTTTATAAACAAAATCTGTTTATTACATGGCTATCAGCTAGGGTGTAACTTAAATGTCATTAATAATGATGTTTGCTTTTGGGCATGGTGACCAATGCTGGCCTAAAAGGGGCATAAACCCAATTAGACTGGTTTATTCTCTAGAGTGATGGAGCTCCATCCAATACATTTGGGGCATACTGGAGTGGTGTTTGTGACCTAGAATTAATCATCTGACATTAGTACCTGACCTCACTAATGTTTTTAAGCCTGAAAACCATCAGATCCTTACAGTAATGTTCCAACATCTAATGTAAAGCTTTCCTACAGAAGCAGAGGCTTTCCGTGTCCGTGTTTCCTCCCACAGCCCAAAAGCACATGAACTGTCTATTCAACATGTCCCTTGAAGCGAACCAATGAATGAATGAATGGATGCAGAACTACAGTATGTTGTAATATACTACATCACACTATTATACTGTCATTGTTCAGTCTGAGACTCAATAGAAAATGTATGACACTAGGTTTCAGTACAAATGCAAAGAATCAGTGTCAGTGAACTGCCACAGAATGTCTGCTTCTTTTCATCACGCTACAGGGGCATCATTGCTGTATGTGAAATCACCAAATGTGACTTGATTAGAACAGTTAGGCAGCTGCTCACACTAATTCATGAAGACTACATTCAGCTGTGGCCATGCAAATCCCTCCATTCTCCATTTATTACACACACACACACACCACCTTGTTTCTACAGTCACAGCCCATTCTCTCAGCTTCACTGACTAGACAGGAGCACTTTGTAGTTCTACAATTACAGACTGTAGTCCATCTCTTGCTCTGCATACTTTGTTTGCTTCCTTTCACCCTGTTCTTCAACGTTCAGAACGCCCACAGGACTATGACAGAGAAGGTATAATTGTGGGTGGTGGATCAGTGTGTTAGTGTGTGTTAGTGTGTGTTGTGCTGGTGTAGAGTGGATCAGACACAGCAGAGTTGCGAAAGTTTTAAAAGTCCTCTGTGTCACTTCTGGACTGAGAATAGTCCACAAACCAAACATTTCAAGCCGACGACCTCCTGTGTCCACTGCTCAAGTAGTAGAAGAAGACCAACATGAAGTGGACTAACGAGGTAAGTGTGTCTGACAGAGAGGACAGTAAGTGGACACAGCAGCACTGCTGTGTCTGATCCAATCATACCAGCGCAACACACCCTAACACACCAGAGTGTCAGGTGCTGAGAATGATCCACCACCCAAATGATCCACCTGCTCTGAGCATTAAAGAGCAGTATGCAGAGCAAGAGATGGACTTCAGTCTTTTGGCACAGAACTAAAATCTCCTGTTGTCTTTTTCTATCATCTAGTGCTATTTTTCTCTCTCTCTCCCACTTTCTTCCTCCATCTCCCCTTGTTCTTCTCTCTGTCTCCCCTCTTTACCTCCTGCTGATCTGTATTTCAAGCCACAGTCGCAATTTGTTTGTTTTCATTTCTTTTGTTTAATAAGCCACTAATATCAATTACCCCTCGATTGCCTTGAGTCTGAGAGTAAGCTCCTCAGAGCACTCAGCGAGACAAAGTGGAGAAAAGGAAGACATGTAGGCTCTAAATACAGATCTCTAATTGCTCTGACTTTGGATGTGCCACTGGGCCTCATTTGAATATTTGAGTGAAGGAGCAATTTAAGGCCATTTCATTTGCACACCTCATTTCCCTTCACCTTCCTTCTCTCCCTCTCTCTCTCTCTCTCTCTCTCTCTCTCTTGCTGCCTTTCTCCTCACCTTTCCTCATCAGAGAGAGAGAGAGAAAAGGAGAAAAGAGAGACACAATAGGAACAGAATTATAGAGAGAGAGAGTGAGAAACAAAGGTGAGAGCCGACAGAGTCCTGTGGGCGGTGTCCTGTGTCCACAGATGATGGACAAGAGAATGACCAACACAAACAGTACAGCGACACATGAGCTACTGTCTCTGACTTTACTTCTACAAGGTGGACCCACAAAATAGGTCTGTCTAATATAGTGGACAGTGAGTGCTAGGCGTGATCTACCACTCCATTCTTACCTCCTCTCTGGTGGTCCTGTGAGGGTACTAACCATCGAAGTACAAGATGAAAGGGGCCTAAATATATAAAGAGCAACAGATGGATATGATGCTATATACATACATGAGGATGCCTAAACATTTAAAGAAGCTCTATTCAGCTTCATATGGTGCCCATATGGAGAGATAGGGCTACAATTAACACAAATTACCCACATCACATTCCAATTACACTGCAGCTTTTCAGCTCAGAAGTCAGAGCGCTGGTAATTGTGTGAACAGTTGCGTGCAATCTGTTTACTGTGAAACTTTAATTACAATATAATTCTATACATGGGACATGCGAAAATGAGAAAATGTGTAAACTCCCCCTCAAAGCATTTCTCATAATGTCCATTCATTTCGATAATAGAGTTAATTAGCCTGCATCTGAACATGGTCCTAAAGAGAGACTCAGTTGCACTGGTTTAAATGATTTTCCTCTAAAACTGTTGTATTTAGAGCAGACATGCCCTATTATATGTCCACAAGGGTCCAGAGCCTCCCTGGAATCATTGACGTATCACAGGGTCTCACACACTTACTCATACACTCAAACCTATGGACACTTCTGCACAATCCACCTACCAACAGGTGCACCCAGAACACCCAGATCAAACACACGCAGACATGGAGAGAACACACCAAACCTCCCAAACACAGTGACTCCCAAACACAGAGACACTCCTACTCCAGTTTTTTGCTGGATATTTTTGATTAGTGGACTATTTGATGTCCATCAGTAACACTTAGGTTATAAAAAAAGCAGTCCTGATGTATTTGATCCAATCATACCAGCCAAGAATGCACTAACACACCACCACGTCATTGCAGCGCTGAGAATGATCCCCCACCTGGGGGAGTTCTGACCATTGAAGAACAGGGTGTAAAAAGGTAAGCAATGTATGCAGAGCAGCAGATGGACTACAGTCTGTAGTTGTAGTAGAACTTCAAAATGCTCCTGTCTGGTCAGTGGAGCTTAGAGAATGGACAGTGAATGTAGAAACATGGGGGTGGTCATAATGTTATGGTTGATCAGTGGGCGAGAGAGAGAGAGAGAGAGGCTAAAACTAAAGCAGTAAAAACTCATATCAGCTCTGTATGCTTTGTTAACTCCTTTTCACCTCATCAGGTTGAAATAAGGGAACTAAGATTGGCCCAATACTCTGTTGCAGCAATGCCAAAACATTGGTATGCAATAGTGAGTCTGTCCTGACTCGTATGGAAAATGACAAACATCACTGGAAGTTTATTACTTCATTCCTATATCCAAGGTTTCCCATTTTACCACAGTTTGAAGCACAGCACTGATTTGTGAATGATGCAGTAAAATGTTATTAGAGCAGGGTTAACAGCAGCAAACCTGTTTACCAGGCTTTTGTATTGTCTTGAGAGCCATTAGTGACAACAGTCATAATATTATTCTTTTTCTTGTTCTGAATTGGGTCAAGGCGGCACAGTGGTGCAGCAGGTAGTGTCGCAGTTACACAGCTCCAGGGACCAGGAGGTTGTGGGTTTGAGACCCGCGCCGGGTGACTGTCTGTGAGGAGTGTGGTGTGTTCTCCCTGTGTCTGCGTGGGTTTCCTCCGGGTGACTGTCTGTGAGGAGTGTGGTGTGTTCTCCCTGTGTCTGTGTGGGTTTCCTCCAGGTGCTCTGGTTTCCTCCCACAGTCCAAAAACACACATTGGTAGGTGGATTGGTGACTCAAAGGTGTCTGTGAAAGTGAATGTGTGTGTGTTGCCATGTGAAGGACTGGTGCCCCCTCCAGGGTGTATTTCCGCCTTGCGCCCAATGATTCCCTGTAGGCCCTAGACCCACAGCGACCCTGAACTGGATAAGCGCTTATAGATAATGAATGAATTGAAGAGATGAAGAATTGAAGAAATGAAGAGGAGCAAACAAAGCAGACAAGCAATTATCCTCCTTACATTTTGCAGGGGTGTCCTCTTTGAGAAATTTCAAAAGCTGGAATAGCCTTGGTTCCGTTAAATTAAACAAAATTTGTCAGTTCACAAAACTGAATTATCTATTTCCATTATTAAAGTTTTTATTCACTGTTTGAATTACCACAAATTCTCATTTGTACTCGAATTGACTAGTTTTGTGGTCTGTTTACTTCAATGCAGTTAGTGGTCTCCTGAATTTAGTCTGTTCCACCTTAAGTAATATCTACAGCAAAAATAAGTTAATATTACCCACCTATGCAGCAGTAATAGAGCAATATATTTATCCATGTTTGTGCTTTTCTAAAATGGAGGTCTCTCCAAGGTCTAAAATGCTCCTTTTCAATGTCATGAACAGAGGGAGAGAAAGCCAGGCATATCGGACAAGATAATCAGATAATTTTTTTTTTTTTTTTTTTTTTTTTTTTTTTTGTGCCATTTACTGACACTGGGGCTTTGTAAATACATAGGAACACACAAATAGTTTGCAGAGCTAATAAATGGTGTGGAAACATCCTTACAATTTTATAAAATGTTTTTTATTTTAAATTAAAATCACAAATATCACATTTATATTTGTTCTTAGAAATGGTCATTGCAACAGCAGACGGCTATTTTATTTTATTTTATTTATTTACTCATCTATTTATTGGAGTAATGTATATGTGTAAGCCAGTTTTTCAGCAAGCCAGTTATTTCATTCTTGCAGGTCTGATTAACCCCATGGGCCACATATTGGAGAACCCATGCCTATAAACTCTTAGTTTGTTTATATTTGTTCAGGTTTTTATTGAATATGGTGTGAAAATTGCATTACTTTGATCATTCATTGCTTAGAGTTTCACATTGTCAGCTGCCCATTATTTTATATGAACATTTCATAGTAAATGAACCAATAGAAATGGTCCTAGCTGACTTACAATCCTGTTGATGTAGATATTGTTGCTTTATTCAGCAAAACATCCAAGATAGTTATGATATATCGTTTCACATATAATACTTTTATATAGTCACTGTCCACTTAAAAACATGTATCTTCATTTTTGTGTTTGATCACTTGAAGACAGCAGCTGCCCATCACAATTTCATGATAAATGAAGCAATAGAAATGCTCAATTTCTTTCTATGGAGGCTGTGCAGGTGCTAGTCCAGTCTCTAGTCAATTCAATGCTTGACTATTACAACTCATTCCTGGCTGGTCTTCCCCTGCGGGCCATCAGGCCCTTTCAGCTGATCCAGAATGCAGCTGCATGGCTTGTCTTCAATCTTCTGAAGTTCATCCATGTCACTACACTGCTGCTCTCTCTTCATGTAGGCTTCCTGTAGCTGTCCACATCAGGTTTGAAACTCTGATGCTTGCCTACAAAGCCAAGAACGGACCAGCCCCTCCTTGTCTTACGGCAATGGTCAAGAGTCAAGCTGCACCTCGAGCCCTTTGAGTTTCTAGTATAGCTTGAATTAACCTGCCATGCCTAAAGACAAATAGAGAACTAGCGACAAGACTCTTCTCAGTCCTGGTGCCCAGATGGTGGAATGAACTTCCACTGGCTTCCAACTGTGGACTCTCACGGTCTTCAAACGCAAACTTAAGACCCAACTCATTGAGACCCACTTAAGTGAGCATTAATATAAGTGCACACTGTAACAGACTGTACTGCACTTATACTGTACTTAACTCCTTTCTTCTAGGTATGAGCACTGACGAGTCTTCTTTCTAGGTTAGAGCACTGACTAGATACTGTGCATTGCACTTAATAAGTTTTGTTCTTTCTAGGTATCAGTACTGGCCCTTGTTCTGGCAAGCGTCTGAGCTCAGAGGGAGTTTAGACTCTAACCTATTTGTACTAGCTAGGATACACATTCTGTCCAAACACTAAGCACTTTTGTGAGTCGATCTGGATAAGACAGTGAGGATATATTCACATGGACGTACATGCAAGGAATTACTTTTAATAAAACAAAACCAATGCCAAACACAACATAGCACAAGCAGGACACCAGAAACACAAACTAGAATACACTGCAACAGAAAAAAAACAGAACACAATCATGAACTGTTGTAGTCGTAGGCAAACATAAAACATACACACACATTTACACGCATCTACCCAGAGAATGGCAGCACTGAAACCAAAGGGGTATAAATACACAAGCACCAGGTGATTAGGAACACCTGGGAGAGATAACACACTACTATCATGATGCATTCGCAGAGATTTAAGTAAACTTAATCTAGATCAAAATGCTGCAGCCAGGGTCCTCACTAAAACTACAAAAAAATTTGATCATATCAGTCCAGTTCTATCATCACTGCATTGGCTGCCTGTTAAATTCCGTATTGATTATAAAATTCTGTTATTGACGTATAAAGCCATACATGAGCTTTCTCCTGAATACCTTCAAGACTTATTTCCTATTATGAGCTTCCACGATTACTCAGATCACAGAATACTGGCTTTTTTAATTATTCCCAGAATTCAGAAGGCCTCAGCTGGAGGAATCTTTCTTATAAAGCCCCCAAACACTGGAATGATCACTCAGGTTTGTTGAAGGTGGAGTGGAGGGATGTTAGTGTTTCAGGAAGCTCCCGCGTCTGTGTGTCCTCCTGGTTCTCTCCTTTTAGTTAAAGCTGTCATAGTCAGATCTGCCGGAGTCATTAGCCTCACTCTGGAAAGGTTCACATTCTCTGTTCTACATTCACCCAAACAGATCAAAACTAATTCCATCCCTTTACTTTTTTCAGAGTAAATGCCTCCCTGCCCTCCTGTCTGGCTGGACACTGATGGATGACTGACAGGCGCTGCATCCCGCTTCAGACCTGCTGCCCACGCTCCAGCTACCGCCACTTGTCTTGGACTAGCTGCCTACCCTACACTGAAGTTTTCGTGGTCTCCTAACTATTCCTACTACTACTATTAATAACAATAATATCATCATTATCATCGCTTACATTATATATACTATGATTGTATAAGTACACACGAGCATAACAGCAGACCTATGTGATGTATAGGGTGCTTTTTCGTCAATAATTTGTAGGTGGATTAACCAGAGGAGGATAGGTCCTCCGTGTGGTCCTTGGTTCCTCCCATGGCTTTTTCCTCAGCTCTGAGGGAGTTTTTCCTTGCCAATGTCACCCCTGGCTTGCTCACCTTTTTTTTACATTTCATGTCTTTGCTGGAATTCTGTGAAGCTACTCTGTGACATCATCAGTTGTAAAAAGCGCTATACAAAACATTTGATTTTATTTTTTTTTATTTTATAACAAGAGGGCAGGGCAACAAAGGAGACACAGGTGGGAACACTGATTACTAGGTAGGGTGGAGACAAGGGAGGAGACTACACCAAAATAAAAACAGAGCCATGTGCTCCATTAGCACACGGCACACAAAAGAGAGCAGAAGAACAGAGGGTCATCATTGAATATGAATAAAATTCTAATTTACAAAACCCAATGTTTGGGGGTTTTGCAACCCTCTGGCCCATGCGTAGCACAAAGTACCGTGAGCTTAAGCTAACACTTTTAAATGTCTCAGTGCACAATGGATGCACTTTAAGCTGAATTCACTCATTTGATCTAATGTATAAAGGATGCATGCTGTATGTCCGCTGAAAGCTTTGCATTACAAATGTTCATTAGGCCAGAATGCAGTCATTCTATGTGCTTGAGTTTACGGGTCTAATTTTGAACCAATTCCTCTCATCAGATGGAAAAAGGGGGAGGTCGGGTATATGCAGACAGAGGCCTTTGTTCTGAAGAATTAAATATAAGTGAATATATATATATATATATATATATATATATATATATATATATATATATATATATAACCCTGCTCTAGGCGATGGAGGCTTTCTGTGTGTGTGTGCTGGGCCAGGAGGAGCAGCCATTTATTCTTTCACAAGGGGTCACTTGTACGGTTAATAATTCATCCGGCATATGTCGAGCTGTCAGTTTCAAAGCTTTGATCAAGGCAGTCTTGCCATCAGTTTCCACTGGAGTCACAACCATCTCTCTCTGTCTTTCTCTATCTCTATGTCTCTCTCTCTCCCACCTCCTGTCTCCTTATGTCTCTAACTGTCTCCTTCCCAGCCTGGGTCTATGTGCGTCTCTTGTATACCCAAACAAACACACATACGCACACACACCACACACAGTTCTTGCATCATGTTTTGAATATAATTTTGACAAAAAACAGAACACATGTTACATTTTGCATGAAGATTGCAATGATGAAAATCTGCAGAGGAGGTTGTGCGAAATGGAAATGGAAGTGGAAGAGAAAGAATAAAGGGCAAGAGAAGAAAAGAAAGGGAAAATAATGGGTGAGTTTGTGTTGTAAAAAAATCATGAGATGGAATAACACAGTGGCCGGGATGACAGCTGTAGATTGTGATAGACAGAGAGTGGAGGGAGGAATGAGAGAGCTCCTCACAAAGAAAATGGTCTGTCAATTCAGATGCCTTTAGCCTCAGGGAAAAATTAGGAGAATATGAGGTCTGAAGGAGTGATGCAGGAGTGATGTGCGTGTGATGTGGGACTTACATGAGAGTGATACAGGAGTTTTGTGGGAGTGCTGCCAGGGTACTGCATTGATAAAGGAGTGATTCAGGATTAATACGAGTGTAGTGGAACACCAATGCAGGGAACGAGTAATACAAGAGCATTGTACTGTGTACAATGAAATTCTGCAGTTAACTCATTCTGTGGCAGTGAACACACACACACACACACACACACTTGGATCAGCGGGCAGCCATCCCCAGAACCCAGAGAACGGTTGGGGGTTGGGTGCCCGGTGCTAGGAAACCTCAGCCATGGATTTAGGGAGGAGGACAGCGCTATTCCTTCATTACGTGAATAACTGTGAGGCTGCAGAGCTTTCTATTTGACTGTTCAGTTCCACCTTAAATTGATGATTCTGAGGGAGAAATGTAGCTCTTATTAAACTTTTTTTCATTCATTCATTTCCAGTAACAGCTTATCCAATTCAGTTCAGTTCAGTTTATTTTTATAATCTCTCAAAGAGAAACTTGGTTTGCGAGCAGTCACTAACAATCCCATCCATCCATCCAGTAAATTATATATATATATAAAGATAAATCATTAACAAACAAGTTCATATACACCAAAAAAAGAAGCAAACAATATACTAGTGATGTGTCGGTCACGAACGAACTGGTTCAAAGAGCCGGCTCTTGTAAGTAAACGATGAGAGCCGGTTCCCGTCTAAGACTGAGCCATTTTTTTTCTAAGGCTTGTCATTCAACCAATCAGAGAACAACAAGCAAAGCTGAGACGCTTGGTTTTCCTGAATGCCAATCTGCCTTCCAAAAAATAGTTGAAGAAAATGTTAAATCAGTTAAATGTTTGTTGACAGTTGCGGTTGTTTTAATCACTACCGTTGAATGCTGCTGTTTTGCAGAGTATTTGTTTATTTTATTTCCCAGAAATGGATGATTATTTAATTTAATAATCTATTTTGTAATACCTACCTTTTGGGTTCCATTGGCTATACTTCAGAGTTTACAGGTGATTTTTTATTAAGGTGTTTAAATAAAAATCCAGTTAATTATACAACTGAATGTGTGAGTGCAGTCAGTGAGTTATTACAAGACGGCCATAAAAACAATTGGCCATTGCAACAATATTTATTATTTTTAATATTGAACAATAATATTTTGTCTATATTGTCATGTAAAATGTAAGTAATATTGTTCTGTACCAGTGGAAATAAGTGGTAAAACAAAGAGCCATTTAGGAGCCGAAAGAGCCGGCTCCCCAAAAAGAGCCGAAATTGCCATCACTACAACATACAGCGAGGAACTAAGGACCCTACTTTGCTCTCTTATTTAACAATAAAATTGCACTAGGAATAAAATAATTCTTAAATCTATCGCAGCGTATTTTCAGAAGAATGTAATGTAAACCCAATGGAAGAAATTGAAACTCCCCCTTCAAGGGATAATCAACAGATACAATAATTAACTTTGTTCAATATATATTTCTTGTACAACTGTGATAAGGGTGCTTGCTGACACCCTGTAATCAGACTAACTACTAATTTTAACAATACTGCTGAGAAGATTTTTGTTCCTAATACTCAAACTAAGTAATAAATGCCAAAGTCAAGACTGATTCAATAAAACACTTATAATATAAGGTCATGAGTTTTCTCAAGAAAAACAACTTTTGTTGACATTTCTTAAGAATCCTGTTTGTATTTTGATCGAAGCACAACTTGTCATCAATCATCGTACCAAGATATTTATAACTACTAACCCTTTCATCTGTGGTACCATCAATAGTTATTTGGTGAATATACTTTTTTCACATTCACAGGTGTGACTGCGACACTACCTGCTGCGCCCTCTTATTAAACTTATTCCACTTTAAATGGTGTAACCAATTGTGGGTTAGCAGCACTATATTTTCACCTAAAACATTATGTCCAAAACCCACAAGCTCTAGCTTCAAATTCCAAAATTCTCTCCACGTTAAATCAAGCAGCAGTTCCTTACATTTGTTTCTTAGTCATGGGATATGTAGAGCTCACCGGTGGGACACAGAGTACTGGCCACAGGACATGTAACGATGAGGGGTACGGTATGTTGGTGGCGGTAAATGGAGTTCTTGGTTATTTGCTTGGTTATTTCTTGGTTTTAATCTTACTTTTCTAAATACACTTCTAGTGAGAAATTGCTCAAAATCCACTTGGGGAAATGAAATGCACCACAGTCCATGTTACAAATTGTTCTTCCACAAGTTTCATGCAAATTCCTATTTCTACCAGAGGGGTTGCCATCTACCCAAACTCCCCAAATTAGCATAGTGCTGCAGAAAGATTGATGGACCATTAAGTTAACAGCTGTTAAACAGATGGCCATTCTGGACTTTTCCAGAACATCCAGATTACCAGTCTGCACCTGAATGCAGGAGTAGTGCAGCAGTGATGTGGGAGGGATGCATCAGTACCACAGGAGTAATGCTGGAGTATTGGAGGAAAGATACAGGGGGTGAAGCAGGCATAATGCAGGAAAGATGTGGGAACGATGAAGGATTACTGCAGGAGCAGTAATAGTGCAGAAGGTTTGCGGCAGTGAAGCAGGGTGTAGTACAGTGAGAAATATGTGAGCGATGCAGGATTAGTGCAAGTGTAGCACAGGAATAGTACAGGAGTGGTGTAGAATTGATGTAGGAATAATGCACATGGAGGACAGCAGTATTGTGGGAGCAGTGAAATGCAGAAGTAATTTGGGAGCAGTGCAGGATAGATGCAGGACTATTGCAGTATAGATGCAGGAAATGTGCAATTGTAAAACAGGGCTAGCACAGGAGAGCTGTAAATGCAATGTAGGAATGATGCTGGACTAGAGCGGGAATATTGCAGGAGGGATTCTGGAGTGACAGAGAAGTAAAGCAGCTGAAATGCTGGAGTGATTGGATTACTGCAGAAGTGATGCAGGAGTAATGCAAGAGTGATACAGGAGAGATGCAGCAGAGACGCAGGAGAGATGCTGGAGTAATGCAGCAGAGATTTAGGACTGGTGCAGTGGACATGCAGTTAAGATGGAGGAGAGACGCATTGGAGATTCAGGAGTGATGCCGGAGAGATGCGGGAGTAATGCAGGAGAAAAGCAGCTTGCAGATTTTAAATGTCTCTATAAATACCAGCAGAGAGATGAGAGACCACAGCAACACGCTCTTCATCTGTGGAGCCAAACACACGAGCACATGGCCTAATAAAGTGACCGCAGAGACATAACAAAACTAATTAATTCACTTTAAATGTTTTCTCTCCCACTGTTCCTGTTTTTCTTCAACCCTAGCTTTGTTTCTGGTGTGGACCTGCTGCTGTATTAATGCAAACATAATTAGACACTGGACGGACGAATGGGGAGCGTGTTCGTATTTCCCAACAAATAGTTAAGGGCACAGGGATAATAAAGTTACGTTGCCATGGCAACACCCTCCTTCTGTATAATGTCTGAAGGGGAAAAGAAAAAGAAGGTGGAGCGTGACACTGCATGCCTACCTCCCTCTCTTGCTCTCTCTCTCTGAAAGAAAAGAAAAGGGTATGTGCATTAAATTAAGACGCATAAAGCTCTGGACTGGTCAATAACTTCTAGTGTGTGTTAAAAAAGTCAGAGCTGGTCAAGAGTGTATAAGCATGTTAGGTAACCAACTGTGTACTTTTTATTTAAGGAGTTGTGATTATATTAAAAATATATTAAACATTAACAGCTTTACAGGTGTCATTCTTGACATAATATCTGGGCTAGAACTATTCATTCATTCATTATCTGTAACCCTTATCCAATCCAGGGTTGCAGTGGGTCCAGAGCCTACCTGGAATCATTGGGTGCAAGGCGGGAATACACCCTGGAGGGGGTGCCAGTTCTTCACAGGGCAACACACGCTCACACATTCACTCACACACTCACACCTACGGACACTTTTGAGTCACCAATCCACCTACCAACGTGTGCTTTTGGAACGTGGGAGGAAACTGGAGCACCCAGAGGAAACCCACGCAGACACAGGGAGAACACACCACACTCCTCACAGACAGTCACTCGGAGGAAACCCATGCAGACACAGGGAGAACACACCACACTCCTCACAGACAGTCACCCGGAGGAAACCCACGCAGACACAGAGAGAACACACCACACTCCTCACAGACAGTCACCCGGAGGAAACCCACACAGACACAGGGAGAACACACCACACTCCTCACAGACAGTCACAGACAGAGCTGTGTGACTGCGACACTAGCTGCTGCACCATCGTGCCACCCCAGAACTAATCAACAAAAAATATATTTTTTTGTATGTAGGAAAGTAATGTTGAATAAATGACCCCTGAAAATAAATGGTATATTTGTACTTTTTATGACTTAGAAATTTACAAGTCAAATTCATAAATATTAAAGTAACATAGGACAATTGTGATTATGTGATAAATATGTTTAAATATGGATTACATATTTCAAATCAAATAATACTGTATTGATATACTGCAAAAGATATTGGGACACCTAAACGTTACACCTATGGGAGATATTATGACAATTTTCTAAATTAATAAGGATTAGTTTCCTCTGATGTTGAATGAAAGGGCATGGTTTGCATTTTCCATCATCCCAAAGGTGTTTGATGGATTGTAGTCAGGGCTCTGTGTGGACCAGTCAAGTTTTTGCTTTGTGCACTGGGGCACAGTCATTCTGGAACTGGAAAAGGTTTTCACCAAACTGTTCCCAGAAAGTTAGAAGCATACAATTGTCCAAAATATTACAGCATGCTGGATCATTAAGGATTCTCTTCACTGGATTAAAACCCACCCGAGAAACAACCCAATGTCATATGAATCCTGTTTTTTTGTGCTAAATTTGGTCGTTCCTTTATTTAGGCTCTGGTTGTTCCCTCTGATTTGGTCTCAATGTAGCCTAAATAAAATTTAGACGTAAGGGACACCTATTTGTATACATATTTCACTTTTCATTTTCAACCAAACATCAGTCAATTTTTTCACAAGTGTTTGTAAAGGCAGGCCGCATGATTGGGGCATGAGTTTATACATATATCCCAATGAGACTGCATGAAACACATGAATTCAATCATTATGAGGTATGCCCTATGATTTTTTTTGTCCATATAATGTATTACACACAAAATATGTAACCAAATGTTTGTAGTCAGTTACTTGTAAAACATGTCTTCTGAAATGGAAAAACTTTAACAGGAATTTCTTGCTCATAGCTGCAGTAACTATTGTTTTGGGAAATTAAATTTACACTAGATGTTGAACATGCAATGGCACTGAAGTAGGGTGACGAGTTCTGGATCACAAACAACACTCCAACTCACCCCCAAGGTATTGGATGGAGTTTTTTCACTCCAGAGGAAACACAGGGCAATGCTAGGAGGATTTACACCCCTTGAGCTCTCCCTTGGCATTGGGCATGAGTGACTTTAGACTAATGTGTGGTTGCTGTAGAGTGACACATTTCAATTCATAATTTCCTTGGGAGGTCAAAGCACATGTACACTTAGATGCCTGTGTTTACAAAGTAATTTTACCCAAATCCCTAAATTTAAATGCTGTAATCAACATTTATATCTTGACTTTATTTTGGGCCAAATGAGGTGCATATTATTTTCCACACATGCTTCAGGTGATAATACTGGGATGATTTGCATTAGGTGCTTTCGGCTGGTTGATGAATTGGGTAAAGCACAGGGAAGGTTAACAACCCGCTGCTGAAATGTGGGACACACCTGTACGCTTTCTAAATATACCTGACACACTGGGACACACTGAGATTTATACTTTAACAAAGGCTTTGAAAAGAAGTATGTTAATATTAGCTAAACAATCAACAAACTTAAAATATATATATATCCTGTATTCCGTAATGCTTTTATAAAATATAGAAGGTGCTATACAACATTATAAATAGTTTGGACATCCTGGTTTAAGGCTGAATATTTACAAATTAGTAATCAAATGTACTCACATTACATTTTACAAAATAAAAATTTTATGCAGTAATAATTAACATTTTTTAAAATTATTTTATAGGAGTACAGCATTCACAAGAAATTGTATTTAGAAAAAGAAAAAAAGCAAATTCAAAACAAATAACCCTAAGCAAATGACAGCCACATTTAAAACAATATAATAATTTCCTCTCTGTAAAATAATGATTGCAAATCTCCTCAAAACAGACCAAGAGGAAATTAGCAACAATAAACCCGTTGTATATGGCCCCACATTTCAAGCATTTACATTTATTTATTTATTTTTATTTATTTATTTATTATTTTTTTTTTTTTGTCAATTGTCCATACCCTCATCTCTTTCCTTGTGTCTATTAATTAACAAGCTGTCCCACTTCGCTCTGAGGAGCTTAATCAAACTGATAATTAGCTCTAGACACTTGTAGCCCCCTTGATTGATGGACAAAGCCCTGGAGAATATTGTGCATGATTGAGTGGGTCCTTAACATTTGCCAAATCATGTTGCATACAATAATTTTCTTTACTTCGTTTTATTTATTTATGACAGAAGTGGAATCATCTTAATTCATGCTAATGCATCATATAATTCTCATCATGATGTTGTAAGTACAACATTCTTAAAATTCCTAAACAATTGAACTTCTTGTTTTTATTCAGTGCCTTATTCCAAGAATATTTTTTAATCTGCTTTAAACAAACAGAATTATCTACATTTTCTCTAGACAAAATCACTCAAAAAAGTAAATATGTCAGAAGTTAAATAGATTGATAGATTATTCTCACAACAACCAGCAATTAATTCAGCATGGAAAGGCCATACACTTGTATGACAGACTGGTATCAATGAAAATCTACATACACTACATTATAAAAGTATTCACTTATCCACCCTAATAATTGAATTAAGGTGTTCCAATCACATCCATGGCCACAAGTGTATAAAACCCACCACATAGACATGCAGACTGCTTCTACAAACATTTTAGAAAAAATGGCTCAGTGAATTCCAGCGTGGTACTTCGAGAGAATTCCATCAATTGAAATGTGATAAAATTTTCTTGCTACTAAATATTGCAGTCAACTGTCAGTGGTATTATAACAAAATGCACGACAGCAGCTCAGCCACAAAGTATTTGGTCACGTAAAATGACAGCGCAGGGTAAGCAGATGCTGAATCAATCTCTACAGACCTCCAAACGTTATGTGGCCCACAGGTTAGTTCAAGAACTGTGCATATAGAGCTTCATGGGATGGTTTTCCATGGCCGAGCAGCTGCGTCCAAGCCTTACTAGTGCTTGTGTTGTCACAATACCAAAATTATGACTTTCAATATGATTCCTGCCTAAATATCTCGATACTGACATTGAAACAATACCATGGCAAAAACCTAAAACATCAGGAAAAGTAATGTAGTTTCACTACAAGATGAGGGCGGGCGGCAAAATCACTGATATCTGCTTGTTAAGTGTGACTCCACATGTGACGTTTCGCCATTTCTGGGTTCAATCCTGCTTTCGGCTCCTTGTCATACAGCCATAAGTTGTGTTCACTGTTTGAATAAAGCTGAATGCCCCAATCAACTATGTGATCTCACTTCAGGAGTTCAGAAAAAGGAAAAACTAAACATTAAAAGCAGCACTATTTGCACCTTCATGACTCATTCTGATTGGTGTGGCTGCCATGTGGACCGACTGTGCTGCTCCGTCTCTGGAGCAGACGAGCCACATCGAGGGAGCAGATAAGGAGCTCTGGGAGCAGAGAAGCCACAGAGAGAGAGATGTCTCTCCCGCTCATGGTCAGTCCCAGTGTTCTAACGAGTTGTGCTACCAGCGTTTCTCTTATATAAAAAGGTTTGTACAGAAAGTTGCTGGTGCTAGTTGGGTCTGAAATGTTGCTAGAACTAGCCACAAAATTATTAAGCGAGGGAGAGGAGGCAAAGCTCTGGGGGCACACACTGCCCCTACACTCCCCACCCTGCCCCTACTTTGCACTCGTTGGAAAAACAGCTGTTTTAAAACACTCCTTTTTAAAGTACAAGAACTAATTATATGGGGTGTTGTAAGGTTTTTAATGTCAAAGTGTTGTAATACTTTTCTAGTATCAGTATACCGTGCAACACAACTAAGAGCAATGCAAAGTGTCGGATGCAGTGGTGTAGAGCACACCCCCATGGAGCAGTGGAGATGTGTTCTCTGGAATGATGAATCACACTTCTCAGTCTGGCAATCCAATGGACGAGTCAGGGTTTGGTGGTTGCCAGGAGAACAGTACTTGCCTGACTGTATAGTGTCAAGTGTAAAGTTTGGTGGAGGGGGTGGATTATGGTGTGGGGTTGTTTTTCAGGAACTGGGCTCAGCCTCTTAGTTCCAGTGAAAGGTATTCTTAATGCCTCAGCATACCAAGAGATTTTGGACAATTTCATATTCCCAACTTTGTGGGAATGGTTTGGGGATGGCCCCGTCCTGTTCCAACATGACTGGGCACCAGTGCACAAAAAGTCCATAAAACATGGATGAGCAAGTTTTGTGTGGAAGAACTTGACTGAACAGATTTCAGACCTCAACCTGATAGAACACCTTTGGGATGAATTAGAGTATTGACTGTGAGCCAGATCTTCTCATCCAACACCAGTGTCTAACCTCACAAATGTGCATCTGGAAGAATGGTCACAATTGCCCATAAACACATTCCTAAATCTTGTGGAAAGCCTTCTCAAAAGCGTTGAAGCTGTTATAGCTGCAAAGGGTGAGCTGCCATATATTAAACCATAACACTCATGTTGACACTCTTCATACCCCTCCATGCCACCCTATCATGATGTTCTGTTAATTTAAGATATTGCAAATAAAACAAAATATAATAAAAAAAAGGAAATCGACAAATACATGTAAAAGCTCTTTACAGACATCAGACAATAAATAACCACTACAAAATATCACAGTTTTCAACACATTAATTCAGTTTAAGGTAACCAATTGTGGATAATTCTATCATTCATAAACATGATTTACAGATCTGTAGTTGTTACAAATCACTGACCGAGGGTGAGAGTCAGCTAGAGATTTATTAAACACAATACGTGAAGCGAGATCAAAACCAGAAAAACAATTCCAAACCCCAAAAATCAGTACAGAGAGATTAACAAGTCCAAAAGACAAAAACAAAACCCAAAAAGTCACAAAAGACAAACCCATAGCCTGTTTAAGAAACTCAGAATTGCAGAAACAGTTCAAACTACACTCTGCAACTGTGTTGACAAAACAGACTTTAAAGGAACACTATGCAATATTTTTTACCTTAAAAATACAGCTTCAAAATCAGAATAGAGCCTCTGTTGCTGCTACTCTTGGGTCAGAACAACACCTCCCTTGAGTTCTATTTTATTAATTGTGCAAAAGCCTTTCTGAGGTGCTAGCAAATTTGTATTTAATAAAAAGTTATATTTCTTATATTTTATATTAATTCTTAGTTGAAATGCTTTTAAAATGCAGTGGCAGTGTAGTGTTGCTGTCACACAGCTCAGGGGTCCTGGGGTTGTGAATTTGAGCCCCGTTTTGTGTGACTGTGTGGAGTTTGGTGTGTACTCCCTGTGTTCGCATTATCTATAAATAAACTTACCTTGTCCCCAGCTTTGGGCTCTGTGTTCTGCAGTGTGGCAGAGCTCCATCTAATACCACTGGAAAAGGCTGGAGTTGTGTTTGTGATCCAGAGGCAAACATTCAACATGGGTACCTTACATTTAGACCTTACTAAAGTAAATGTGGCTGAATACCACCAAATCCTCACAGCAATATTTTAACATCCAGTGGAAAATCTTCCTAGAAATGTAGACATGGATACTGAAGCAAATTCTGAAATGAATGCCCTTCAAAGAAGTGTTGGATGAAGTGAAAACCTACATGGGGGGCGAGAGAGAGAGAGAGAGAGAAATAGGGGGCACGAGTGCAAGACCCATCAATACAGTGATCCTCAAAGCGTGTCATAGACCTTCGTTTAGCCTCTGCTTATTAAGCTCTAATTTCCCTCCAAGCAACTAAAAGCCCTTACTGTCAGCACACGTGTTTTAGTTTTAATGCTGTCTGCAGAATAAAGTGGATTCCCCCCACAAGTCTCCGCTGCTCTAAGGTCCACTGGCGGCATACATCCATTGCAGATGATGCTTTGCATTACGTTTGGTGATGTAAGGCATGGAGGCAGCAGCTCGGCCATGGAAACCCATTCCATGAAGCTCTCTATGCACTGTTCTTGAGCGCATCTGAAGGACACATGAGGTCTGAAGCGATTGACTCTACAGAAAGTTGGCGACCTCTACGCATTATGTGCCTCAGCACCTGCTGACCTTTCTGTGTCATTTTACATGGCTTACGACTTCGTGGCAGATTTGCTGTCTTTTACAATGGCTTCTGCTTCCAATGTGGAATATTTAATAGCGAGGAAATTTCATGACTGTGCTTGTTGCACAGGTGGTATACTATCATAGTACTGATAGGCTTGTGGTTGTGGTTGAGTTGCTGTCGTTCCCAGTCACTTCCACTTTGTTACAATACCACTGACAGTTGACTGTGCAATATTTACTAGCAAGGAAATTTTGTCACCTTTCATTTGATGATGTCCCAGCCCAGTACTCAATATCTCAGCTCCTGAATACAACTCAATCTTTCACAAATGATTGTAGAAGCAGTCTGCATGCCTAGGTGGTGGGCTTTATACATCTGTGGCTATGGAAGTGATTGGAACACCTGAATTCAATGATTAGGAATACTTTTACCAATTATAGTGTATGTAGATTTTCATTGCTACCAGACTGGCCTTCAAGTGTATGGCCTTTGAATACTTTTGGCAATATAGTGTATAAATCACAAATAATTAATACAAATACATTCATATGCAAATCGGTCACACCTATTAATAAAAAAAATCACTTTATATTTGATGAATTGAACATCTTGAGGAACAAAGAAACACCACAAAATGCGATCTCTGTAAATATTATCTAATTACAATTTGCTTTTATAATATTCATAAACAAGGGCGGCACGGTGGTGCAGCAGGTAGTGTCGCAGTCACACAGCTCCAGGGGCCTGGAGGTTGTGGGTTCGATTCCCGCTCCGGGTGACGGTCTGTGAGGAGTGTGGTGTGTTCTCCCTGTGTCTGCGTGGGTTTCCTCCGGGTGACTGTCTGTGAGGAGTTGGTCTGTTCTCCCTGTGTCTGCGTGGGTTTCCTCCGGGTGACTGTCTGTGAGGAGTTGGTGTGTTCTCCCTGTGTCTGCGTGGGTTTCCTCCGGGTGCTCCGGTTTCCTCCCACAGTCCAAAAACACACGTTTGTAGGTGGATTGGTGACTCAAAAATGTCCGTAGGTGTGAGTGTGAGTGAATGTGTGTGTTTGTGTGTGTCTGTGTTGCCCTGTGAAGGACTGGCGCCCCCTCCAGGGTATATTCCCGCCTTGCGCCCAATGATTCCAGGTAGGCTCTGGATGAATGAATGAATAGCCATAAAGAAACCCTGACAAATTGAACAGTATCTTCTGGAGCAGTTGCACTTGAGACTAAGGTCACCTTGCTCAATGCCAAGTGTGAGCTAGAGGGGTATAAATCATTGCACTGTGTTCTCTGGGGAGACACTCAATACCTCTGGGATGAGTGGTGTTTATGATCCAATAATCAGTACCTGACTTCACTAATACATCTGTGGTCAAATGCCATCAAAAATCCTCACAGCAGTGTTCTACAGCAGTATATTTAAAGCCTGCCGAGACTCCTCACTAGCAGCTTTCATTTCACACTAAATCTTGGCTATATGCTCTTTATGTCTGTGTTATTATTTTTAACTGATTAAGTCATTGAGCTCCACATGACAGTGACAAAGAGCAAAACTTTCCTGCCTCTCAACTCAGTAATGTCTCCAGATTAATGTCTCAAATCCAGAGAGTCTGGAGACAACTCCGGAGCATTGTTCCTGCCAGTTGCCCCATGCAATATCCTCCCCCAATTTTAAAATTTATTAGGGGATTTGTATTCTTAATGACACCTGGCCCTTGCCACTGGAGCAATGTAAATAATCCCATCACTGAGCCCAAACTCATCAAGCACAGACTAATCCCTTGTTTAAGGCAGTTACACCGACTCCACCCTTTAATTCCCCCCTTCATCAGGACAGAGCTTTGCATACATTACACTGCTGTGATCTGGTGAGCCCTTCCAGAGAGGCTCGAGGAATTCAAGCAGAGAGAGAGAGAGAGAGAGAGAGAGAGAGAGAGAGAGAGAGAGAGGGAAAGTATGTACCCCCCCCTCTTCTTTTAAATGCTGCTATCACCAAGCCCTCTGAAACTCACACTTAAAAACTTAGAGCATGGCTTTGTGACACATTGGAACAGCATTCAGGACAAGGGATTTGTGATGTGTGTGTGTAACATTGAGAACGCAGAAGAGTCAGACTTAAAGCCAGCAACCTCAGCAGGGTGAAGGAGAAATGAGAGAAGAGTAAGAGATGAGAGAGAGAGAGAGAGAGAGAGAGGATTTAGCAATGTGTTCCTAGGCTGCGGGGGTTAACAAACACACACACACACACACACACACACACACACACACACACACACACACACACAGCATCTGATTAGGCAACAACAACCTGTTCGCCACCTCCTTTCTGGATTGCGACCAAAATATCACTCTCAAGGTGATACACGATGTCCAGGAAGCTGGGGTTTATCCATAAATTATAAGTGAAACATTGAATCATTTTACCATCAATATAAATAAATTAATTTATTAATAAAAGTAAACAAATATTTTGGGCAACTCATGAATGATTAAGAGATCAGAGAGTCATCTTTATTTGTAATATCTGAACAAACCGGATTCTCTCCCCACATATGGATGGCAATAGGTTTAATACAGGATCACTGACATAGGCAGATATCCAGCTGTCAGTATAATGAATGTTGCAATGAAAGAATCAGTGCAGAATATGACTTCCTTTCAGTGCATGGTGAGCCATCTGATATCAGCTCAAAACACGCATCCAACCTCACAACATCCAACATAATAACACCATTCCACATGCAAAACACTAGAAGCAGAAACTTGCATGTAAACGCCTAGCATCGCTTAGCACCGGAATGCAAGATTATTTAAGGTGGAATGGAAAAGTCAGCTGTGTTACGACAAGAAAAAACCTTTCACTGGATGAGTGTGTTCTGCTGTTAATTATATTGAACTTCATGGCTGGTATTGTACTACAATCATTTGAATAGGCTTACTCAATTCATTCATTTATGTTCGGCAGTATTTTTCCCTTTTTTGACCCAGCTATCAAAATTATTTATTTATTTATTTGTATTTTATTTATTTTTTCTTTTATCCTGGAAACTGAATAGCAATGTGCTCTGTAAGTCACTAGTCACATGAATCAGATTCTTTATTTAAATCTGTTAATACATGGTGACTCCAATGCAGAGGAACAAGTCTATGAAACATAAATTGATTCATTTATGGAGTACAAATCAGAGCTGCACTTTATGTAAAGAATGTAACGTTAAATAATAATAATAATAATAATAATAATAATAATAATAATCATAAAAAAGTCTAATTTTTCATAAATATATATTTTTATTTTTTAAATTATGTTTTTTCAAATCCGAATTCCTCACCTGTACAATCTTTAAAAGAAGACATGTCATTTGCAGTAATCAAAGAGCTCCCTGTCCATAGAAACACAGTCTATATGGAAAAATGTCCTCATAATGTTCCTATAATTGAGGAAATAACTGAGAATAATGTCCGCTATACTTTCAGTCCATAGAACGATCAAAATCACATACAGAAACACAGATCAAGATGTTCTCTTACATTTCATGTGATGTGCAAGGAGAATGAAAGAGAGAGAGAAATGTTAGAAAGGTCAAATGACGAGTAGCTCACTTGTATAAATACCTCACGTACTTGTCCTTCAAATACTTCAAAACTAATTAAGATCTCACAACACATCAAGGTCTCCCCTACTTCTGAGATATGCCTAAAGAGATATGACTTATTATGATCCCATGAATGAACTGCCAAGAATTTGATATTCATTCCTTGTATTCAGGGGAAAATTACTGAACTCTTTTCCTTTTTTTCTGGTAAAATGAAAAAGTAGAAGAAGAAGAAGGAAAAGAAGAAGAGAAGAAGAACATGAAAAATGGAAAAAATGAGAAATGGAAATTGGTCTGGGTGATTTCAATGAGCCTGAGCAGAATCCTGGTCGCTGCAAATTAAGAGCCTTAGATGGTCTCCATCCTTACATTTTAATTAAGTGTCAATCCAACCCAAAATGATTGCATGAGACAAGCCATTATGTGCAATGTGTCATATTATTTCTCTTATTCAACATGGAGGTTTAAATACACCTCCTCACCTCTCTCACACAACCAAGAGATAGGGAGAGAGGGAGTGAGAGAGCATGAGACAGACAGACAGACAGACAGGGACATGTCACATGAGACTGGTTTACACAAAGAGAATACACTATGGAGCTCTCCATTCGAGAAAGAAATATATAAAGCAGCAAAAAAAAAAAAAAAAGATGAGTGCTCGGGAGGTGCTTTGAGCTTAATTGCTTGGGAAATGCACAATTAACATATCAATGATCTCTGCCACAGCATTCCGTGAATTCCTACGACATGTAACTAGTAGTGTTGACATTAGAATATTCATGGAATATTCATAGAACAACATCTGGGACACTTTGCCGGATGATTTTGAGGCACTGTGGTTGGATATAGAGCAGGTATGAAGCTCCCACTGACTCAAATTTATGTATCACAGTAGGAGCAATATACTAGGAAATATTATTGTTGCTGCATTGTGGATTACAAGAAAAAAAAATGTGCAAAAAAAGAAAAATCTGCATTTATGGGCATTTTATAGAAACACTAAAATATCACATCATATCTCACCCAGATAACAGACACCTTTGGGCCTAAACTGGGTTACGTCTGGAACTTACAGGTCATTTATGGCACTAGCAAGTGTCATGTGGGTCACATTTGGGCCATCACAAGTTTGTTATCTGACAAGTGGCATTTACAATAATGTATTCTAAAAAATAAAGCAAAGAGATAATCTACATGGAGAAGGATAGGGAAATTCACAGTAAAAATGAATCAATACATATAATAAGTGAAAAGAGAACAGAGGAATTCAGAACTCAACCATCAGACAAAAACTGTCCGCAATGGATAATCAACACTAGCACAACTCTTTAAGAGAGGGAGAAGAAAGAGAATACAGAGAGAGAGAGGGAAAAGTGCCATTCTCACCTCAGCTCTGAACAAATGAATAACTGTATATATTCATCTTTCTACTGTGAATAGACAACTCTTTGCTATGGTTCTGAAATGATGTGGATCTCTCAAGAATCCTTCAATGAGAAAGGGTAACAAGACACACAATTTGAATAAAGAAGCTGTGGTTTTTCTCAGAACCCAAATCTCCACTTTGAAACGGTTTGGAGTCTATTGGTGGTTATCCTTCTGCAAAGATCCACATAAATGTCTTGGTGTTATGATATGGGCATCATTTTAGGTGCACGTTTGTCAGCCAACAAACCTTTTTGTATTCATCAGTTTCATTTTTGTTTCATCTCTGATCTCAAGTCTGGTGCATGTAAAGGTGAATGTAATTATTTAACACTGCAGAAATGATTTACAGTTAAATCTGAATCAAAACATATCCCTATCATCAATAATAAGCAGTAATAAGAACAAAAAATAAATAAAATAACAGTAATACGTATAAATTGTGCACAGAGCAATCAAGTACAATAGTGAATATAGGTATTTTTACATGTATACTGATAGAACACAATGCTGCAACTACTCCATTTAAAGACTCCTGGTGAGGGGAGCAGAGGTATTGCAATATAAATGAATGAGTTACATAACACACACATGTAATAATTCCACTGTAAAGTTGATTTGTAACTTGATTTATTTACTGTATTTTTCAACAAAAAAGCTGGAGTTTTGTATGAATTACAATATTTTAAAATAAATTAAAGTGTACTCTGGAAGCAAAAGACACATACCTCTGTGTTACCTAAGTGGTGGTGGCAGTGGGGTCAAAAATATTCTCATCTACAACAGCTTTTTGGAAAAATAAAAGTAGAAAAAGTTTGGGTACCACTGTTTAGGCTGTGCTTTTCAAGGAAAACTTAATCACATCATTCAACCATCATGAATAAATCTGAGATGTCACTTGACATTTTACTCTTGCCATTTGTTGTAGCTTTAAAACTACAGAATCATTAGTAAAGCAGAGCTGTCTCACAAACCTCTGAATTCCATCTTAACATTGGCTCAAAAATGTTCTGCTTGAATTAAGGTGTGCTTCACGTAAATGACACCCTGGTAGGCTGATGCTTGATTTCACGCAGTGAAGGTGATTCACCATCTGCGTGCACATCTCCACTTGTTTCCACATCAGGAAAAATCAGAGCATTCAAACCTATCCTCATTTTTACACAGCTTTAAAAGATGGGCCCTCTTTCATCAAAGTTGTGTAAAAATAGATATAAATTTGACATCCTTAAATTATGCACTAATTATTCATGGTCTGATTCATTAAACTGCACAACATAGAAACAAAGTCAAGATGTGAGCACAGTTGATGAATCAGCTTCAGCACTACAAATGGTGCTGCATCCACGTAACAGTTGAAGAACTTGACAATATTTCCAGCACTTTCCACTTCTGCTGCTGTCATTCACATCCAAACAAAACAATTGTTATATTTCACCTATTCCTTTTGCAGGTTGTTTTTTACCTTATGGTTTTAATTGTTTAAGAAGGGAGAGAGTTTTTTGTCCAGTATTTATCTTAATTTCAGTCACAAAGATCTTGGTTACTGACAAACTGAATAAACTTGTCAGGAATCGCGGGGCGGACTGACGGAGACGGACGCACGTGCTAAAACAGTGAACTTTATTTATGAAAGAATAACAAAAACAGAGACTTCGATAACAGCAGTTCTGAGCAGTGTAGATTGTAAAGCGTCCTTGGGTGTCTAGAAAGGCGCTATATAAGTGTAACGATAATAATAATAATAATAATAATAACAAGACAACAGAGAGCTAACAGAGACATGGACAAAGGAGCTAAGCGAACTAAACTAGGATACAGTGTTAAATAGATGAAAGTTAAACACGGAGTACTAAATAGACTAAACATAAACATGGAGTGCTAAACATTGCTAATGGGACAGAGACTAGAGAGTTAACAAACTAACACAGGACAGAGAGCTAAACAGACTGAAGAGGAACACAGACAAACTAGAGATTCGGACAGACAGAAGGGAGCCAAACAACAATGACAGTGGAAAGAGAAACAGCAGAAACAGACTAATCCTAAACACGAAGAGCTAAAGCAAACAGGATAGACAGACTAGAGGGCTCAACAACATAACTAGGAAGTAAAAAGACAACATGCCACAATGGAGACAAACAGACCGGACTAAGTGACATGACAAAGAGACAATAGAAGCAAAACAACAAGACTGGGAATTGGAACGAATGACCGACAAGAGGAAGTGAGACAAGGGGACTTAAATACATAACACAGATAAGACACAAAGGCGGGACATGGGAGGAGACATGCACAATAACAAACAGAGCCATGTGCTGAGAGAGCACATGGCAGGGAAAACAGACACAACAGGACAAGGGCATGACAAAACTTTGTTCTAGGTCTGAATACTTCAGCCCTAAAACCATAAACTAAAGGATTCCTTCAGAATTGTGCTCAGAGCAGTGCAGAATTTCAAAGAGCAAATGGAAATAAAAGTAATATTCTTATTCTAGTTTTATTCTATTTTGTACCATCAACTTTTAAGTAAGACAGGAACTGTAAACAAAGTCCAAAGAAATAGAGTGCTAGGAATTTTGATTATTTTGGTTGTCTCCTGAACCATCATTTAGTAAATTTTAAAGGGAAAAGGATCTGAACTTAAATGACTAAACAGTATACACTGCGAATCTCCTGAATCTCTGGGCCATGAAATATGACTGAGATTTACACAAAGTGACAAGGTCTAGAAGAGCAAAGGAAAGTGGGCTCTATTGGATTAAAGTGTCAGAATTGCTGATCCATCGTCCTCTTCACAAGCCACAGAGGGCCAGATAACTCAGTTTCCATCCCAACGTCTACATTATGACAAAAATGAGTAATTATTAATGAAACAGCCTTTTAAAAAACGGACCATATTCCTGACCCTTGCTTGTCCAGTGTCTCTTCTGAAATGAAGGGTATTAATCTGGAGTTTGTTCACCCTTTAACAGCAGTAAGAGCCTGTATTCTTCTGGGAAGGCATCACACTAGATTTTGAATCATTGCTGTGAGGATTTAATGCCATTCAGCCACATAAACCTTAGACAGATCAGGTACTGATGTTGGATTATTAGTTCTGGACCACAAACTCAACTCCAGCGTATCCGAAAGGTATGAAGCTCCATTGCTACAGGGCTTTACACCCCTCTGGGGAACTCTTGGCATTGGACATGGTGGCATTACTCTTACGTAAAGTTTTCCCTGAGCATTTTATTCTATTATATTCCATTCTATTCTATTCTGTGAAGACTATACTTATTACAGTTGTCTGCAGGCGTAGGGTAGTGTTTATCATCACTGTTATTGTTGTCATTATTGAAGTGTGACAGAATAATTGCTAATGAACAACACCTAAAATGGAATAAAATGACTGCATATTTTATGCAGTTTAATGTAATTAAAAATATATAATTCTTTCCCTGCATTTTATTCAGAACTGGCCCTTAACCTCAGAGTTACCTCTCTGTAAACTGAGTTTGAGACCTGTGATACACAGCAACTATAAAGACATGTTAAAAGGAAAATCAGATGAAATGCAATGTTATGATATGTGTTATGAGTCTGTGATTATGAGCTTGTGGTCATTTTCCTAATGTCAAGCACACGGTCCAGCACCATTATGTGCACACACTCAAGCCTAAAAACATTATTTACGGAGCCTAACACCGTGCCCAAGCAAATGAAGCATTGTTCTTAATGAAGCCTGCGTTCTGATGGCTTTTCAGGAGTGGAATGGAATGTAGGATATTATTTTTGGGAGGCTGAAGTCGACTGATTGAAGTGTTTACATTCTCCATTATTCAGAGGCGCTCTGCCTCCGTGGGGAATTAACATGGTGTTGATGAAGCGTGTGTACAGTGGAGCTGAGCCTCTGTGATATGGAGATGAGAAAATTATTTTCATAATCAAGAGGATGCAATTGAACTCCTCTTTTGGTTTCTTCAGTCTGGTCTGGAATAGAAAGTGGGAAGCTGCTTAATCGCAAAGGGAATTAACTCTGCTCCAGTAGGGTGAGAGAACGAGGGAACAAGGGAACAAGAGTCAGAGAGAATAAGGGGACGTCTTCTAGAGAACTCACATAACGCCTTTATTTGGTTCAGTTTCACGACTGTGTCAAAGAGCTGTGATAAAAATCTCTCTTTTTATAAACAAAATTATCTTGCTGTAGGGCATTGGTTAAGTATTCTTTTCTTCTCCTACTCGTATTCTCATATCCGTATCAGAGAAAAACGAATACTAAGCATTTTGAAGAGAGAATGAATGAGTTAATAATTAGCCACAAACGCATTCCTTCATTAATTCATTAGGATAATATATTTAGACCATAAAACATTGATAAAGTAATTTAGAAAGAAATGTATACACTGTCAAAAAAAACTGTCACCCTCAAGGATACATAATCAGTACCTTTAATTAGGGTGTGTAATTGTACTTTTATCAGGTATAATTGTAGATTTTAAAATTGTGTTGATTTCAAACCCCCATTTCATCTCCAGGACTTATATTATGTTCTGTTACACATTTCTATTATTACAAATATTCACTTCTTGTTTTTGGAGAAGAGAATGTAATGTACCTTTATGGAACACAACTGGATTTAAAACCACTGCCGTACCTTTAAAAAGGTATATTTACACTGTTTGTACCTTTTCTGACAATAATGTACTGCTACCGTACCCTTTAAAGAATTATGTAACAAATATATATAAAGTAAATATTGTTTAAAAGAATATTAAAATAATATTGATTAAAGTGTTCATATTCCTTTTGCCATGTCTCCCATCACAGGCTTTTTAAGAAATATTTTTTAAGATTTTTTTTTCAATTTTAAAAGTAACCTCTGTTAACAGTAGCTTATTTTCTTCTCTGAATGCCTTACACTAAATTTGAAAAATTGCTGTGAGGTTTTGATGGCAATCTCTCATGCATGGAGTGGAGGAGACCAGAAGACAAACATGTGCTGAAGAGGTTAACATCAACACAGTTAGTAAACACAAAGCTATGGTGCTAAACCTTCACCATTAGATCCTATAATGAAAATGCTAATATGGCCAAGAGACTTTCCATTTCATTCCGAAACACACAGCGATATCATTACTCCAATGTGATGTGGAGGGACAACGGGCTTCTTTATATCTACATGCTGTGAGATAAATATATCCATATTTCACATCTGTTTACATCCATGTTGTGCTGTGAAGACAGACATTCAAAATGAAAAAAAAAAAAAATAGAAACGGACTGTAAAGTAAACCCCTTTAACCTACAGTTTACATTTTTATCAAAGCCCCTGGGAACTTATTTTGAAATGTAGAATTATTATTATTATTATTATTATTATTTTATTTATTTATTTATGTATTTTGTAAAACATGTGAAATTTTCTGTAAAGTATTAATTAAAACACAAAACAGAAATGATAAATCTCTCCTCAAAAATGACCAAAACACGCTCCTCAGAGCTCTGAGAATGGTGTGGGTGTGGTCCAATATACTAATGAGCATGTGTGACTGACAGCTCTCAATCACTGGAGAACAGAATGCTGTTTACATTACCATGGCAACACAACCTCGAGACATGGCAAACACTGGGTTTTTACTCTGAACTGCGGTTGTCATTTTACACAAGATACACAAAATGGCACAGGCAGTTAGAACTGGCATCATACTTAATGTATGAACATAGGAATGTCTTTTATGTCTTTGGTGTGGTTTTGTGTGATTATTTTGTTAACATAATTGTATGAACGGGATATATTTTAGAATGTCTCCAAATGGCTGTACTGCTGTCCGAGTGTGGCTGTAATCCCCCTGCTACTCGTTTTCAAAAATCTCCACCTTGAAAGTTTTTTTTCAGAAAGCATTTCAATGTCCTAAAATGCTGTTTTCATGTGGATAGGAGGCCAAAACACAGAAAAAATCTTTGTTTTTAAAAACATAGATCCGTGTGGATGAGGCCTGGACTTTTAGGAAATGCCCATTCTACATCAAGAGGACAGCAGTATTGGTCATTTTTGAGGAGAGATTGATCATATTTCTTTTTTGTGCTTTACATTTAAACTTTGCTGTATATTTCACATAACACGAAAGTTTAAAGTTTCGAATTATACTAAATAAATAAATAAATAAATAAATAAAATCAAATGCAATTAAATAATTAAAAAAAAAATTCAAAATGAGTTCCCAAGGACTTTAAGTTTGTCCCTTACACCATTTTCTTCCATAAGATCCCAGCAGTGCTTAAAGACAGTGATACTTTAGCTAATGAGCCGAGTTGTTTTGCTTAGGTTAGTTTCAAGCTAGATTCCTGTTACTTTTTAAGTCATTAACAAGATCTCACTTAAAAACTGCTCTAACACTTGTGTTTCCTCCAGAGGACTCTTTCTGTACGTAGCCAAATCCTCACTGGTTGTCATCATATGCATTTGCTATCTATACTTATGTCCAACATATCCAGTTTGCCTTTATAATTTATACAAACAGCTGCTTTAAGCTTCACCCAATGTTGTACACAGATGTTCAATTGTGCAAAACAGCCTAAAATGAAATTGGGTGTCTGTGCCAGGACAAATATAAAAGACCCTCCCCCGGCAGTGGCCTTTGTCTTCTTTGGAGTGATGAAGCTTTGACATGTTTTCAGATTCAGAACAAATTATCTAACGTCACTACCCCACATTTATGTGGCTGAATGCAATCAAATTCTCACAGTGTTTTTCTAATATACAGTACTGTTCAGAAGTCTTAGGCACCCAAGGTAATTATATATATTTAAACTAACGCCTTCTCAGTAAGCGTGATGCTTGTATAAGGTTAGTTTTTTATTTCTATAAAGCCAGAGGTGAGAGTGAGTTTAAAGAACAATGTTTTGTTCAGATTCTCCTTGATTGCATGAATTTGTTAAATCGATAGCACACATTATTTAAAATGATAATTTATTAACTGGTAAACCAACACATTCACACACACAATATCACACTCACTGGAATAATGTTATTTGGTTTTATTCTAATAGAAATTGAGCCTTATCTGTTGTTTGTTTGTTTGTTGTTTTTTAGCAAAAACAAACACTTCTATAATAAATAGCTTTTACAGTACTGTATAACGTAAAGCCTTCCAAAAAATTGAAGAAAAAAAACAACTCATTATGTGTATACAAGGTGTGCGAGGTTTTAAACTTGTGACTCTCAAAATGTGTTTTTTAGAATAGTAATTACACACTTTATCTACTGCTCTATACCATTATGATTAACAAGGAAAGTGCACCATACGTTCTGAAACTTCATGACAGTCTAATTTTAGTCATATTCCAGTTTATATCTGACTGCATTATGAAGGACATTATGAACTGACATTCAATGCACACTACACTGAATTTAGCACAATTTTAATTAATGCCATGTATGTGTTGTTTTGATCATTCCTGTGTACTTTGACATATACTTTTGAGACCTGGAATGTGCCTTAAAAAACTCCCTTTTACACACACACACACACAAATCTTCCTGGCTCTGCCATGTAAAATGAAAAGATTTAGGCCTATACAAACCAAATTCATATGTATGAACTTGCCAGGTTTAAATCTGGAGGTGAATGTGGTGCTTGACATTTGTGCGCAGAGCTGCTGTAGAGCTGAAAACACTTTTATACCAAGCTGCTGTCAAGGCACTTTTATTATGTACTGCTAACAAAAATAAGCCGTTTTCATGGACAGTTGCCTCACACCCAGCAAATCCAACTCTGATATACAGCATGATCACTTCTCCTCAGGCTGCTGCTCTCTTGGGTAGAAAAATAAGAAAATACCTGTACATATATTAATAAATCATTTTGATTGTCTTTATCATATGTCTTAAAATGAACAATATATTTAAAATAAGTAAATTGTTAAAAAAATAATCAGATAATGTTATTTTACAACTATCTGTAAAGAGAAATACCTGATTTTGTATAAAGATTAGATTTCAGGTTAAACCATCAGTTCCTGCAGTGTGTTTCATCCAGAAAGAATGTCCTGAGCAAAAACATGATAATTCTTTCAATATGTTTTTTCTTGTTTGGTAGTTTTAAGGGATTTTATTTAAAAGTATAAATGTGCTTAAGTATAAATTGGTTGAGTTCATGTGTCACTGGGATAAGTGTGAGACTAAGCTGAACAAATTACAATTTTACTCTTAAATACAGTGGGCCTTTAGTGGAATAAAGTAGAACAGTGTTCTCTGGAGTGACTGAAATCTATTCAATGCCTCTGGGGTTGAACTGTATTACTTTGAGATACTGGAGCAGCTGTACATGAGTCTGACGTATATGTCAAATGCCAAACAGGCCAGAGAGCTATAAAGCCTCTGGGACTGGGCTGTGTGTTCTCTGGAAAGATCCATTACATTGGGAATGAGATGGAGTGGTGTTTGTAATCCAGAACTAATCATCCAACATCAGTAACTGCTTTCAAGAACAATGTTCCAATATCTAGTGAAAAGACTTCTGTGAAGAGTAAAAGCAAAGTGGTGAAATACCCAATAATACCCTTCATTTCTGTGAGAGTTTATTTCAGAATACAGTGTATAATATTACCTTTAAAGATAGGTTTAGGGGCCACAGTACTTTAGGTGTTTGTTCCAAACAGTGCACAGTGCCATCTGCTCTCACTGCGGATCTCTCCACCTTAAAGAAAATAATCTAATTAGTGAAGTCAGGTGTTGTGGTGCATGATGGGAACAAATACCGGCCGACATTGAAGCTCTACATGGATTGAGACAAGAATATTTGCTCTTTGATATCCAGGGAATATTTTCTCTGATCAAACGCACCACTGATTTACTGTGGTTTTTAACTGGAAAGTGTGTATTTTAGATACACACAACTCACTAATTTTCAGGAGAATACATGTAACTATAATACACAGTCACATTCATTTACATAATATTTACATTATTAATAAGATTGATAAAAAAAATGATGTTTTTTTTTCCAAATACATTTTCTTTTAATAAAATGTCCCAAAACAAGCTAGAAATTGACAAAAAAAAATATAAAACGTTATTAGAATTATTTACAATTATTCCACTCATTAATGTATCCATTTTGCAGTGTGGGATTGATGCTAAAGGTGATTAAAAAATGATGTGGAGCCATATGCTGTATTAACATGTGAAAAGCACATTTATTCCACACACAACTGACCAGAAGTAAATATTAGGTGGGCTATTAGCACATATGTTTTGAACACATGCCAAACTACCTGATTCATTTACCCTAATTGTGTCTTTAAAAAGTAAGACTATAAGAATATTTTACCCTCAGGTTTAAAATTATATAACAATAATAATAGAAAATAGGCTCTTTAGTACTTCACTGGAGGTCATTCATTATAAGGCTATATTATACTTGCCTACCTACGACAAGTGAAATATACCATAAATATCTATAAAGCACCCATTGTAATAATATTTTCTAGTGATACTTGTTATAAAAAGGTTTTTATGGATGTTTAAGTTTATGTCAGTTATGCATGGATTATGCACGTGTCATGTGGCCTTATTTATGCTTAGCCTTCACACATGCTGTACATGTACAATATGTAAGAATGCTATATGTAAACCATATATACACTATAGATAATCTGTATATTCTGTATATTATTAGACTGTAAATATTTACTCTTTTCTATACAAACTTGCATAATCTGTATATTTATCCATCTTTTGAAGCAACACATACAGTAAAATTTTGATATGCAGTACCAGTCAAATGTTTGGACACATCATCTCATTAGTCATTGGAGGAATAGAGCTAGTCACTGTATAGAACTGTGTACCAGCCCCTACCTCTGCACAACCAAAGTTATGGCCTCAAACACATTGAGAAGGCGAGCAGTTATACAAATTAACACTTGATGAGGCCACAGCTGTTCACTGAAAACCACTCTAGGTGATGACCTCATGAAGCTGATTAAGAGAACGGTGATAATGTGCAAAGCTCTCGTCAAAGCAAAAGGTGGCTACTTTAAAGAATCTAAAGTATAAAACATATTCTGGTTGGTTTAACACTTTTTTGATTACTACATAAACAAAACATTTTGGTTTTTATGGTCTTCCTTATTCATTTACAATGTAGAAAACAAAATGTAACTGGTACTGTACATTCACATTATATGGAACATGACCCAAAACAAAGGAAACACTCTGAGTGGGTGTGTCCAAACATTTGACTGGTACTGTATTTCTTCATAATAAATGGATGTCTTTCCATTTCTGATCAAAACAAAAGAGTGTACATGGAAAAAAAAAAAAAATATATATATATATATATATATATATGTGCTAGTTGGATTTTTTCCCCTTCTACTCCTTAAATGAACCAGTATATTCTCCATTAAACTGGTCCCCCCATATGGAGGCTGCCATATTTACAAAATATTTTTGTTTCTTCTTGTTAAGTCTTGAATATCCAATTATTATTGATATATAGTACTGCTATAGTATAGTATAGTATTGCTGTAAATTCCAAGTAAAGTCATTAGAACAGGTTAAAAGGCATGTACTGATGGCAAACAGTGGATTTGGAAGCAGAAAAGATAATGATTACCACCCCCCACTCCAAAAAAAACAAAAACAAAAAAGTTATAAAAATGCAATTCTGAGATGACCATTGGAAAAGGCCATTATAAATGAAAAATTTTCTTTCTGTGTATATATTTGTGTGTGTGTGCTCTAGAGGAGGCATTTTCACTTACTGACTGACTGACTCCTAATGTTGAAACATGCAAGTGCGAGTAGAAACGTTATTTCACCTTCTCTTTTCGACTTACATGACAAGTTCACGAACCAGAAAAACTCATTGCCAGCTAGAACCAAAGCAGAGTGGGTTGAACCATGCCAACGTGAACCATGGCTTCATTCATGAGTGTGTTGAGGTTCAGTAACTCAAGAGCTCAGAGCCTCACACACACTCAGTGGAGCTGGATGGGGTCATTTACAAAGTTTCATATACATACATAATAGGAAATAAAACATGAACACGCTCTGTTTGAGTGTGTTTCTGGGGCTGTATTTGGCTCTGCGTTAGTTATGTTACTGCTTGGAACTTGGCAACATTTACACACGTATTATATCTCACAAAGAGAGAAGGACTGCTATTTTGCACTTAGTATTTATTTTTAAACAAAATGAACAAGAAAAACATTGTTGCCAGTGTTATATATTATGTACCAAGACCAGACAGAGAGCCGACACTTGCGGATCATAGTAAAAGAGTTTATTTACACAAGTCAAAAAGAGAAGTCAAAAAACAAGCAAGGGTCAAACACAGGGAGCAAACAGTACTTCAGGGATGTAGCAATAAGCGTAGTCACAAATCAGGGTCCAAATATCAAAGAATACAAGCAATGCCAGAGGGATGATGCAAAAGATGTAAACCGAAGGAACAAACAAGTAGTAGTCAACAAGATATCTGGACAGGTTTCAGGAGACCAATTTGTATGCTTGGACAAACCACAGCGATACTCGACAAGGGACAATGCAGGGAATGGAGTATATATAGGAGTACAAACAGGTGTGCATGATTAGAATTCTGGTGATTGAGACCGGTGTAGTCATGTGACTGTCTGGTGCATTCTGGGATATGGAGTCTTGGGATGCAGTCGTGACATTATGAACAAAACGTTGTGCTCCTTTTTTAATTTCTGCATTTATTAATCTTGCCCTCCTCATTTACTGTACAACACAATCACATAATAAAAACCACATGGAAACAAATACATTGATATGAAACACTTCTCCAAATCTTCCAAGTAAAAAGGAAAAAAAAGTATATATGTCTCCCCCAACTCCTCACACTTCAGTCCCACCAGACCAAGGAAACGACAGGTTCACCAGAATTCAGTCTCCAAATGTTTTATTTACTCCAAGTTGACAATGGAAGCAAAACTTTAGGAGTGGTCTAAGCCTAAAGTAAACAAATCCCATTCCACCCAACATATATAACTTACCTACCCAAAACCATAAAGAAAGAAAATACAAAAACATTACCTTACTCCCTAACATAAACAGAATGCAATTCAACCCCTTTATAAAAATAAATAAGGCTACACCCCCTACAGCTTCCAAATGAGTAGGATAACTATTAGGTTAACACCACATTAGACAGCTGACTCACACACAATAGCATGAGCTGAATCACAAACAATAGCATGTTCACAGATGCACATACACACAAGCCTTAGTCTGGCAGGAAGAAGCAATGACCAGGAGGAAGAGGAGGAGCTTCTTTCAGTCATCCAGCAGGGCTTTATATCTGTTCCGCCTTAAATCTGTCAGCCAACCAGAGCACGGTTCCAGCAGCAAATCAGCAGCAGCACCTGTGGCATTTACTCAGAGCAGAGAAACACAACACATAAGTCACCAGACATAACACAAGGGTATGTATTTTGTGCTTTCCTGTTTTTGAAATGCCAGGAACACCTCTGTGACAATAGCTAATGGTGGTCTAGCAAAACTAGGCTTGCCTAGTTTTTTTTTTTTTTTTTCTTGTCTAGGTTTGTTTATGAGCCAATAGGGTGTGTGTGTGTGCAGATGTGTGGCGAAAGGTTTGTGGACACATGCTCATCCAAAATGTCTTCAGAAAAGGTGTTTAATTTGCATTTGTTAATTTCTTGTTAAACTAACAGATTATGTCTGAGAAGGTTTTACACTAGATGTTACTGTGAATATTTGAATGTATTAGTGACGTCAATTACTGATGTTGGGTGATTATTTTAAGATCACACATCATCACATCTGTACTGGATGGAGAGCCAGAAAAACATGCAGATACCCAGAGAAGGTGACTTTGTACCCCTCTGGTACACTATTGGCATTAAACATGTTGATCTTAGGATCTTGTGCAGCAGTTCTCCTGCCTGCCACAGTCTTGGAATTACTTGTCAAATTTCCACATCAAATGAAGAATTATTTGTGAAGTAGGTTAGCAAATGGTGAACAAGCTTGCACCCAATTTAAATGCCCCAGATGAAAACCGTAGTGCTCAAAGGTTGCTCATTGATGTCTCAGGAGATTTAATGGTGCTTCTCCTAAATTTCATCAGCATCAATCAAACAAGAGACATGAAACACTTATGTCCTGATAAAAATTTATTTATATACTGCATCAAAACTGAGTATTTTTTCGGCTCTTAGTGCCGATGAGAAATTGCTGAGTTCCTGTCTTTTGTGCAGAGTGCTATCTCAGCAAAAATTAGCACAGTGTGAGACTTTACTGCACTAAAAATCAAGAGAAGACACAGATTGCTCATCTAAGCAAAATACATCTACATTCTCATTCTCAGTTTGTACTCAGTGTTGTCTCAGAAAAAGTACTGCATTGAAAAAATACAAGAGATATTAAGGAGAAACACAGGAGACTACAAGGATAAATATGAGATATCCACAGGAGACTACGGAGACATAATAAGATTTTACCACAGGTTTTTTCTGTCTTCAGCACACACAAACCTCTAAAATATTTAACATATTTCTTATAACAAGATGGAAAATAAGTTATGCCCACCATGGAAAAAGAACCAAACGTTAATTTTACAGAACGTCACACTTCATTACTCTGTGATCACATGATTAAGTCCAATCTAAATTGCTCACAGAGAGGATGACTGGAATCTAATCTCATACAAGGATGTGGTTGTATGTGACATGAAATTAAAGCATTCAAAAATGGTAATCAAAAGTACACGAGAACAAGCTGTGATTAAATTGTGCACTTGTGAAAATGAAGGCTACGCGATCAAAATACGGTGAGGCAGAGGTCACGTAATTACAGCTAAATTTATGCATTTCAATTTTTTTGCCTCTTAATATGAGAAAAAAAATACACCACATACACACAAAAAAGCATCACATAATTTCAATTAAGCTCCCAATTTTAAAAAATGCTCATCTTCATTTACTCAATAATTCATCCAATTTTTCATAAATATGCATGTGGCATGCTGCATCTCCAAACTAATAAACTGAAAAATAGTCTTACTCTGCTCCTGTCAGTTATCTCATACACACCATTAGAGCAACAGATTCTCAGAAACTCTCAGAAATGAGAATGAGGGCCCAGGTTATGAGGGTACAGAAGAAGAAGAGGGTTCATAAAGTTAACTAACCTGCACCCAATTCCAAATTCCCAGTCGTAGTGTTTAGTTTTTCATTTTGCTGAAGATATGTGCTCTGTACATGTAAAGGTTTCTGCTTTCAAGGTAATCCACAGTCTGTGATACAGTTTTAATGTTTAAAACTTCACGCAAGTTACAGCATCAACCAAATTTATGTGCAGCTCTCCCGGCCCAGCACATAATTGTGGGTTGTTTTGATTCAGAGGAAACATGGCGCAGTGAGTGGCGTGGTGCCCAGTCTCATCTCCCTGTCCTGATTTCACTCAAGGACCCTCGATACCAGGGAAGGTTAAATCAGGATTAGGATTTAAGACTGGGCACCACACTGGAGCTCCTGATAACTGCACAGTAAACTAATATTAAACTTTTGTTTTCTTGTAAAAAAAAATATGCAGAAATATACTGGTGTAGTCATTTTGTTTAATATTTAATGACAAAAAAAAAAGCCAAACCAAAAAAATTGAAAAACAAGTTGGAATGGAGCACAACACTATATGGTGCTATAATTATAGTCATACGGTTTTCTTTCCCCCACCTTAAATTGAGACTAAATTTCTGAGACTCTTTCTACCTTAAACATTATTCAATAACATTCTGTCTCCAGGGGCGGCACGGTGGCGCAGCAGGTAGTGGCGCAGTCACACAGCTCCAGGGGCCTGGAGGTTGTGGGTTCGATTCCCGCTCCGGGTGACTGTCTGTGAGGAGTTGGTGTGTGGGTTTCCTCCGGGTGCTCCGGTTTCCTCCCACAGTCCAAAAACACATGTTGCAGGTGGATTGGCGACTCGAAAGTGTCCGTAGGTGTGAGTGTGTGAGTGAATGTGTGTGTGTCTGTGTTGCCCTGTGAAGGACTGGAGTCCCCTCCAGGGTGTATTCCCGCCTTGCGCCCAATGATTCCAGGTAGGCTCTGGACCCCCCGCGACCCTAAATGGGATAAGCGGTTACAGATAATGGATGGATGGATTCTGTCTCCAACATTAGGTTCCACTATAAACCATTCAATTGCATTCTCTTTTGTACGCCAGAAACAAATTAAAGGTTTATATCGGTTATGATTAAACCTAACAATGATTAATATTTTATAATTAATCTCCTATGACTTTTACAGCTTTACAGAAGGCAAACTGAAAATAAGACTGCTGATTGTAGACCTTGTCCACACAGATCTGATTTTTTTTTAAAAAGACGTATTTTGCCTTCCGTCCACATGAAAACAGTGTTTTAGGTCACAGAACACAGAGTCTTTCGAAAGCGCTCTCCAAGTTGATTTTGGAAAATGCTGTTGTCACTGTTCTCGTGTGGATGAGGATGAGGTTATTTTCTGAAACACTTACATCACACAACGGAGTGTCTGATACTTTCAGTGCACTAAGCACACTTCATTGTTCTCCTTTTCCCTGATTTTTGTGAAACTGCAACAACAACAACAACAAAATCTCAAAGAAAAAAAAACCTGTTTTGCAGTTTGTGGGATAGTAGGCTCTAGATTACTTTTTGTTGAGATTTCTCTTCATAATATATCCATTTTAACAATGATTAAAACAACTAATAATATGGAGACAGAAAAAATGCAATGAGAATGTTTATCTTTTCTATTGGGTATATTTAGTAGACATGTATTTCAGGGTTATGTTTTTAAAATCTTTCCGAAATTTCAGAGAAATTATCTTATTTGGTTATCTTACCTAAATATGCTTCATTTACACAGATATAGCCATCAAAACCAGGACAACCGAACATGCCAACACCTTCTTCCCCAGAGCTGTAGCACTCATCAACAACAGTTGACACCTTGCACTTTACCCAAGAACCTACACCTTACTTGTGTTATATCTGCACAACTATAAAGAATTAAAAAAACTCATTCCTGTTTTATAACTCTGTAATATCCTGTATATTATAGCTTTTATAGCACATTTATAGTGTGCAGAGACCGGCATACAGACAACATACTGTCATCTGCATGTGTACTAATATCACTCATCCATTTTAGCCCCTTGCACATGACACTTTTTGCTCACTTTATTGATACTGTATTCTGGATTCACTTAGTTTGGTACTTGTTAGTAGTCTCTGTGCCTGTCTGGCTTGTTTTGTGTGTTACATGTTATACATTTGTACACTCACCAAGACAAATTCCTTTTATGTCCAACATACTTGACAAAATAAAGTGATTCTGACTCTGATATAGGTGGCATGGTCTGGGTTCCGATTTTGTTTATAAGATTATGATGCCTTGATCACTAACTCTCATGTTCACCATTCTAGGATATCACAAATACATGCATGTCAAAAACCTTAGGGTTTAGGGCAAGAATCTGGATAGGGGCTGTTTATAAACTGTATACAGTGACATTCTCAGTGGGGTTCAGGAGAGGTCTTCATGATTGGCGTCAATAAATTGTTTGCGGTTTAAGCACCAAATGTTCTCTGGAATCCTCCTATTATTATTATTACTATTATTATTATTATTATTATTATTATTATTATTACTAGCATCTCTACGTAGCACACTCACACCAAGCCTTATGTATTTGAGGAGCCTTTACTTTAAACCTTACAGACCTCTAACCATTTGCATCATGACCATGTCATTTTCTAACCTGTCTTATAAAATGTTTATTTTAAAGAAATGGGGCTAAGAAACTTGTGGGCGCAAGGGCAGAAAGTCTGGTCTTTGTAGAAAAGAACAGGGGATATATGGTAATGGCAGACAACCTAAAAGGTGCAATTTATTAGTGCAATACCACCCTTAAATGAATAAAAGTGAATGGAGAGCCTAAAAAAGCCAATTCCTTTAAGTACATTTTTGAAAACAAATCTTGAAGGCCTGGAATAAGCAGAGCTGATTCTGTCCCAAACTAAAAAAAGCTAGAGAACTGTCATTCACCATCTACGGAAGCCTGGATGAGGACATCTCTGAGCAGAGCCAGGTAACAAGGTTCCGGTCAGATCACTGAGCTCCGTCTCTAACCTTGACGACAGGGATGGGGTCCATGCATTATTAATGTTCCATCGTCCCGCTGCGAGAGACACGGGCCTTCAGTGAGACACAGGAGCCTTCAGTGGCGCAGAGGTGAGGAGCTCTGTGAATAAACCAGCACATGGACACTGACAGAGCCTCGTTCCATTAACACAGATATACACACACAGATTTAACCCTTTCACAGCAAACAATGCTCTCTTGGTGAGTGAAATCTTGAATTTGTTCAGTATAGCACACACACATTTTATTTATATATATATATATATATATTTTTTATTATATTATATTATTCTTATTATGAGTATGCTGGAAGTATAAGATTAAAAAAAGAAAAAGCTACAATATTAGTGATGTGACATATAGAAAATTCATGCTGTGTGTACACAATTAGCACAACTAATACTACAGTTTCTTAATTAAAATAAATGTTGACCAAATAGATGTCCTTTTTTGTTGTTTTTAAACGTTACACTTTACATTTACATTTACATTTATGCATTTGGCAGATGCTTTTATCCAAAGCGACTTACAAAAGAGGATCTAACTTTCAAACTACAGCACATTTTATACAAATTACTTTACATTGAGTGCAATATGCAGGAGGTAATAAGTGCATTAAAGAAAGACTTTCAGTGCAAGAAATACTCTCGGAAGAGCTGGGTCTTCAAGGATTTCTTGAATGCGGAGAGGGTTCCTGTTGCTCTGATGGTGCTTGGAAGCTCGTTCCACCAGCGTGGTACCAGAGATGAGAACAGCCTCGACTGACCTGTACGGGGGGTTGGTCGTGTTAGTTGGTGCTCCTTTGAGAAACGGAGAGGGCAGGCGCTAACGTATGGTTTTAAGAGTCTATTGAGGAAGATGGGAGCAGAACCAGTGAATACTCTGAAGGCCATCATTAGTGATTTAAATTTGATGCGAGCAGCTAAGGGTAGCCAATGCAGCTCAACTAATAGGGGTGTGACATGTGCTCTTTTAGGCTGGTTGAAAACCAGGCGTGCTGCAGCATTCTTTTATAGCGTCTTTCTAGAAAACCAAGGGCGCTTTACAATCAACACTCAACATTCAATCCACACACACACTGGCGAGAAGTGGCAGCCAAATGTCCACCTGGAGGACTGCATCGGGCACTAGGGTTTCACCCAGGACAGAGCACCAATCCATATCTGGGCACACACACATTCACTCACACAAACAGACGTTCATTCATATACACACTCACTCACTCACACCAGGACAGTTATTAGAAAAGCCAATTCACCTAACCTCCATGTTTTTGGACTGTGGGAGGAAAGTGGAGACCCTGGAGGAAACCCACACAGACATGGGATGAACATGGAAATTCCACTTTTAAAAGCCGTCTAGTGACCTGCCAATGTGTGAAAGCTACTTGTCATTTAGTACCATGATTTTTAACAATAGAAAATACAGCAACGCAATAAAAAGAGCACACACTAATGGATGTTGTTAACACAGTAAAGAAAACAAATAAATAAAAGAACAATCAAGTCAAACATAATTAATCCCATATAGTGGTGGTTTCCTAGACAAGGATGAAGCCTAGTCCTGGACTATATCCTCCTTTCAATGGAGAAACACAGCTGAAAATGCTGTGTAGTGCAGGACTAGGCTTAATCCCTATCTGGAAAACCACCCCATAGGGTATGGTAATAAACAAGTTATGTGTACAAAAATGTCATGAATTACTTCTTTATTTGTTTATTTGTTTAATTATTTCATCCTGAAGTAAGGATGCAACATGTACAGAAAGACCGGTTTAATCATATGGACTTGTTAAGGCTCAAAAACACTCTACCTGTGAATTCATGACTTGTCGTGGTGTATTGTTACACAATTACTTTGAGAGGGTTTGGGAACGTCTCATTTAAATTGCAAAAGTATGTCTTGATTACCACATTCAGCCCTGTGCAGTTGTACAGGAAAAGAAAGTACAACATCAGCGCCTCTTTGGGCATTCTGTTTTCTTCTTAGGGTAATTAAAGCAATGCCTTTGGAGCAGGGGAGCCAATTAAACCGCGCTCAATGGAACGTGTACCATAAAACGAGCTCTCCTGTTATAGCAGCAATGATAATTCAGCTCTGAATTGGAGTGCTACAACAATAATGCTTTCAGCTTCAATTACACGTGTGATCTAAATGTACGCTATATGGCCACCTGCACATCTAGCATATCTTCTCAAATGAAGAGGATTAACAAGTAGTTTGCACCCTGTTTGCTGCAGTAACAATCTCTGAATTTTTGGGGAATATTGTTCTGAATGTGTCTCTGCATCCAATCACAAGAGCCTCGTACCAAATCTGGATGGTTAGTTCTGGACCACAAAGTATTAATTGGAAATGTGTTCCTCTTTGGTGCTCTAACAGCTTCACCTTTTCTGAGAATGGTGTGTGATCATATTCATTCAATAAACATCTGGAGTGCTGATAATTTTGGATAATTATTTCTGGATACCAACTAATATCAAGTGTTTTGGATGGTGTTCCATCACTCCGGAGAACACAGCCCAATGGTGGTGAGATTTTTGCCAACCTAACCAACAGATTCTCATTCCCAACTCATGAAAATTAGCAGCTTTGTCAAGATCATGTATGGACATGGTAGGGGGCCATTAGCATCATACATTGACATGAAAGGTAGGCTAAAAAATGAAGTAAATTGAGTAAGTTAAGAACAAGGCCAAAAAGATCATTCATGTGCATTTAAGAGAGCCATCGGATGGGGCATTGTGGGAGCTCACTGACAGTGATGTGTGGGACTTATTTTATTTTAACTATAGGTAGAATTCAGTGCCTTTTGTTACGTAGAACCCATTGATTGTCTCCCCCACATTCATATTGAATTAACCCTTTTTCTCCCAACATTTTGAGTTATCAAATCACACACCTGATCAAAGTTGTGTGTATTTACATATCACATTAAGGGGGGTCTGGGGTGGGTGAACCTCCTGTACTTACCCAAACAACTATTGATGTATTGTAAGACCAAGATAGTATATAAATTTACAACAGATATCACACTCTGAAAACGGGTGTGGGAAAAAACACAAGCCCAATAACCCAACGCAGTTGTGAGTTTAGTGCTACGTTTGGGTTAAAAGATACTCAGAAAACCCTTCACTTGAGTTTATGCTCACAGGTATGAGGCTTTATTTCTAAATGTATTTGATTTGAGCTCGACTTTGCTGGAAAATCATCTGCTGTAGTGTGCTAAACCAAAAGTGTCTGTTAGCTGACCAGCTGTGCTTCTAAACAGTGTAGAACTGTCTTATTTTACTTATTTTCAAAAATGTTCTGTTCCTCCAGCAACAAGTCGCTGAAATTTGCTCTCTCAGAAACAGATTGTTATTGTCAACATGTCTGTGAGCCATGTCAGGCTGTGCTGAGCTAAACAGCACATACAAACACTAAGAAATCGCTTAGTTCGACTTTGGGCTCACAAATATGACACTCAACACAACCCAAAAACTGGGAACACCAAGCCACTGTGCTGCCCACCCCGATTTAGACTGTCCTGGGAGTGCACTGCTACTTCAAGTATAAAATACATTATATATTCTTCTTGAAACACCATATAAGCATCATATGTTGCTAAGAACTGTATTTAATGTGTGAAAAGCAGTGCAGTTTTGTGAAAACTAAAGTCAAAACCAAATAACACAGGCCAAACCATAAAGTTCCCAAAACCAAGTCCCTTTTGGACAAAGTTTCAAAACCTAACCCTAAACCTAACGCTAACCCTCGCTGTAATCCTAACCCCCTATTTCTAAAACCTAACCTTACCTTAAGCAATAGCAGTTTAAATCATAAGCAGCAGTATTATTGAAATACAGCACACATAAATAAAATACAGATTTGCAAGGGCAAGCTCAGCTTTTTACCAAGGTAAAGCATTCACAGCCTTGAATATTTATGTGAGTTTAAAGTGATATTTGAAACACACTACAGAAGGGAGATTATGGACCATTCTGAGTGTACAGCAGGGCTGGCAAAGTTCAACGACATTTGGTACATGTGTTAGTTTTGAAATCCAAGGTACAGATGTTAAAAGCGGGTTAAAATGTGAGGTTTTATTCTGAAATGCAAGGGTATGTGACTATGGCAATGGCGTGCATGGTGATGTTAGGCACAGGATTTACCCATACACTTCACAGATTATAAAAGTATAGGCTTATTCACATAAGTATGATTTTTTCATATTGGAAAATAAATAAATTAATGCTGGGACCGTATTATATAAAAATAATAAAAAATGTAAAAACTGTACATAGTGGAACCTTCACACAATGTCTGAGTCATTTTTGAAATTGTGGGAAGACACTGGAAAATGAAGAAGAAATGAATTCATTGAGTAGGAGTGATGATGAATATTTAATTTTACTTTAAGCACTGCAACTTAACGACACACACACACTGAATTCACTCTAGTCTACAGAACAATATGAGGAGTTCAGCAGTGTTTCTGTAGGTCAGTGGGAGAGTTTGAGGCTCTGCTTCTACATGTCGCTCCTCTCATTAAAAAGGATTATGTTTCCTTTAACCACCGCATTTTTATAGTCAGCATATTGATTGTTCTTTAAGCTTTTGTGTTCTGCTACAACAAAATGAGCTGTTCAGACACTTGCTCATTCTTCATGCTCATTTATTTGGTCTGCAACCATGACAACGGCAGCCCAATTGGTCAGCCTGATTTTAAAGCATCTGAACAATGAGGAAAATAGAACAGGATCTAATCCAAAATTTGATGCATCTTCGCACTCCGTCAGTTTCAGGCACCATTAATATACGTCTGTTTTTTTTTCTGTGAAAATTGGAATCTTAAAACTACTACAGCCAGACAGTGCACTGGTTTTGATATAGCCCTACATACAACAGACTGAAACTGCAGAAACAATTATTTTATGACATAAATTATACAATAACTAAGTTGTAGGGAGCCTTTTGAGATTCAGCACATGACCTGGTCTTAGTACATTTTTTGACTAGCCAATATTTAGCTTTGACATTTGATTGCACAAAATGGCAGAGTTTTGCACACAATAAATACAATACTTAGCCATATGTAATGTTTAAATAGAGGCCTTTTTAATTAAAGTAGCAGTACAGTCCTAGAACTGATTAACCACAAACCGTTTGAACGTAGGCTAATTTTGGCTACTCACTTTGGGTCTCACTTTGTTTCATATTTTCTATGGTATTATACACAGTGTGTGCTAACTATTGAACATTAGCTGAATTCACCTGTTAGCTGTATATTTATTTTGAAATTAAAAACCATAAAATGCATTACAGCGAATCATCTATGTGCAGGGCTACCCGGCAAAGCAAGTTATTGAATGCCCTGGCAGACATCCGAAAGTACTGAAAATGACGTTTGTTATCAGTGTCCCTCATTGGTAAGATAAATGTATCAAATGATCAGTCCAAATGTTGCACAGTATTTCATGGCCTCACAGACCACCGCCATCTAGAATGCTGCCTTTTTCATCATTGATTTAAATAGAGAACTACAAGTTCCTCCACCGCAGCCATGTTTGATATTTACTCTGAACTGCCCTCTACTGGATATGTTGCTCAACAATCATGTCAACAGAGCTGACACAAGGAAGAATGTGGGCAGTGACAGTTATATTGCTTGAAGCGCACACATACATGTCTGTACACAGAGGGAGTATAAATAAGTCTTTAGCGTTTCAGAGGAGAAAACAGATATTTTCTCATGACCTCCCATGAATCTGGATCCAAAAAATAAATAAATAAATAAAATAAAAATCTAAGAAAATACGCAACGATTTCTCTGGGGTGAGCGGACATGTGGATTGGGCTGGAGGAAGGTAATGCTGTTAACTCCCTGGACTCTGCAGAGACAGAAAGAGCATCTGCTGGGCAGATAAAGGCCACAGTCACAGGCTCAGTCTCTCCAAACCCTGGTTTTGGCATTTACCGTATCGATTAGGATCCCAAGGAGTCTGCAGTCCACTGTGATAAGAGCTGAAATGGCTAGGTCTTCAGAACCAGGAGGCTTATATGTGGGGGTGGTGCTTATAAAAACAAAAAAAAAAAGAAAAAAACACAGAAATATTCCTTTTGGCTCGACGTCTTGTCTATGTGAATAAATTGCCACCTTGAATCTGTCCAGCCCCAGCCGACCCCTGCGGTTTTTTATTAGCCATGTCATTGGAAATTGACAGCTATTTTTATTTTTTTTTTTGGTTTTGTTTTGTTTTTTATCTGAGGGTGAATAGGGCTCTTGCGTAATGGCTTCCTATCTCTCTCTTCATATAAAGATGAGAAAGATTGAGAATGATGAGAAATGGAGCTGCTCTTTTGTTATTTTCTACTTATGAGCTGGAAAGATGAACAAAAAGAAGGATCCCTGCAACATGTAAACATGCCAAAATTTTTCAGCTACTCAGCTCATTGCTAAGTGCGGGCCAGAGAGGTATAAAGCCCACCGACACTGGATTATGCACCCTCTGGATGATGAGAGGGATCTCTATTCGGTACCTTTAGGATGAGCTGAAGGTGTGTTGAAGCAAATCATCATCCAACCTGAAGTGAGTGCAATCAAATCTTCAAGGCAACGTTCCAACATTTAGTGTTAAAGGCAACGTAGATCATTCTGGAGAACTCCTGTTCTCACAGGAAAGCAAACTTCCCCACCAGTTTATGTTCATTCTGGAGTATTTTTTACTACATATTCGCGTATGCATCAGGGTTGCCTCGTGTATCCAGCATCCATTTGGTGCATCGGTCGTGCACAGCCTCATAAAATACATGCTATGCTATGCAGGGTGCTGTACACCAGTAAGTGGTAGGGGCAGTGCAGGCAATCAACCGAATCACAATTGAGAAATATTTTGAAGAACATGGGAACAGTTGTGTTCATGATGCATGGCCAAGCAGCAAGTATAGATCTAGCTTAAGAATCTGACGGTAGCTCATTTGTGAAGTTTAATTTGCCTGCAACTTTTTATTCACTCTTTGAATTACCCTAAACTCAGACTGTTTCATTTTGTAGAACCTTTGGTATGTGCTTACTGTCATTTAGTTAGTGGCCTCCTGAATTTGGAGTCTGTTCCTTCTTAAGTAATGCATCTGTAACAGCAAAAATAAGTCAATACCCACCTAACGAGCCTGAATAGAGCAACATCCTCATCTTCTCCACCTATACACCTGCAGATGTCTTTTCTCTGCCCTGCCCTCATCAGCAAAGTAGTGAGAGAACTCCTGAGCCATTTTGGACGAAGACAATTTTTTAAATTTCCCATTTAATGAGCCAAGGCTGAGTACAAACACCACACACTTTTCCAGCATACAAACAGACCAGAGAGCTTGCAATTGGTGAGGAAACCTTCCTTTGAATTTACTTAACATTATGAGCATCATAATTAACCTCTCCCAGATGAGTGAGTGATACTGTAACAAAATAAATAAATAGATATTTCCCAATTATTCATTCGTTCATTCATTCATTATCTGTAGCCGCTTATCCAGTATCTCACAATTAATACACTTCATTTCAGAACAAAAAACTCTTGACCATGTAGTGAATCAAAGCTCACCCTGAGATACTGATAGATTTGCTCCTTGATTTGATGACAGTGATTCTATTTTGTTTGTATTTACCTCCTTCTCCATCTATGTGAACAATTCACAAGCCCCATCTGTCCCTTGCACATTTTCACCTTTCAATTTGCAAAATGCTCTGAGTTTCTGGAGTATTTTCTGTGCTGACATCTCAGTACTGTTTGGAATGGATAGACTCTGCTCTGTGGTGTGTTGTTTTCTGAGTGAGGAGATTAACAATATCAGCCTCAGTCTCTCCTTTAATGTCAGAGTCTCTTTGATTTGAGGTGTTATCACTCAGCTCGATAGAGAGGAGACGCTGTTTTTTTTTTTTTTCTGTACGTAATTGTTAATGTGCCGTGGCACCAGGCGATGACACATGCAGCTCTCTCCAAGGCTTTATAATTATCCATACACGTTGAGATAAATCACACCTTGGCACACACATATAAACACACAAATGTTCCAGCTGTGCTGCACGGAGCTATTCCTTCTGCGTTCCTTAAAGCTACCTGTAAGGCCATGGAGGGGGTAATGGAGGTCTGCCTGGGCCCTGTCACTTCATGCTCTCTCACCCCAGGGAATGCTGCTGAGAAAGTAATGACCAAGGCTGCCAGATGTAGCAGTCACTTTTAATCAAGTGTTCTGCTGTCACTCGCGCAGTATTGATCCGTGAGAAAGTCCCCAGGCAGCCGGCCATCTCGCCTGTTTTTGCCCACAACAACTTTCCACTTGCCTTTCGAACATCTCCCCGAGTGACCGTACGTCTGAGCCGAGTTAATCATACGCCAGACACACCTGCTACTATAAACAAGACGAGACAAGGTTAGTCCTCTTCCCCAACACTGTATTATCTCCGACTTTACACATTCACACTCCCTTAAAATGTGAGCATACAGTTTTGTGGTCTAGGTTTTGTAGTTTGGGTTTAATGACTCCAAATACAAGTCTAGACTTCTGTACATCGGCCTGTTAGAGCTACAGAGTACACAGAAACAAATATAACAATCAAGATCAATCAGATATGGGTAGAGTTGCAAAAAATGACTAATATACAGTACACTAAGTATTGTTACTTACATAAATACATAAAAAAGCCAGGAATATTGGTACTTAATAAATACAGCAGCAGCTAATGTATTAGTTGACAGCATGCTCTTTACCACCCAAAGACAACAGCAGAGAATGCAAAAATTAAGGTAGAATAAAACAAATGTGCATGTGTATTTTTGTATGTTATGCTTTTAAGTTTGCATTTTTTTTAATATTGCAAAATTCATTGGGCCACTGGGCTGTTTCTGTTGATTTTTGATAGCATAAAGGAAAGGTTTGAGGAAAAGACATAAGATCCCACATTCAGTGCTTGTGTTATGTTTCTAATTCAATTGTTCTTCAAATTGGGAAAATGAAGCGTCCTCTTTCACATTGTGGGGGAATAATTTACTTGTGGATATTTGTTCAGAGCAAATATTCCAAAAAATGAATTATTTAATGTTTTATTTATTGCATTTATTGCCTCATGTACTGTACTCTAGCTACTGCTCCTTATTATATTTGCAGACATTCATTATGTTTCTATGATGCATTGAACTAATGGAGTCATTCATATTCTGGATGCACTTGCTAAACATGACAAGGTTAGTCCTCCTCCCAAACACTGAATTATCTCTCTTCACACTTTCACACTCTTAAGGGACGAGTATGTGGGTTTTGCAGTTACCCATGACACGGAATTATTTTCATGAGTCATTTAGCCACAGTGAAGTACAGTGGAAAGTTGCTCTGAGGTGGAAGAATTTGCTCCAAAAACGTGAAGTGGCTTGTGGAGGTGGTTTGATTACAAATTTCAGATGTACAATAAACCATGTAATTATGTTAGAAATTAAAGAAGCCTTTAATATTATTAATGTATATTAAATATATTTAATTTAATATAATTCATATTAATATAACACAGATTTTGTTGCAATAGTTTGATTTTGAATTAATGCTTATGTTAAGTATTTTTCAGTGTATTGTTCATATCGCCAAGAATATTGTTATTGCCAAAATACCCTGAAATATTGTGATATCATATTAGGGCCATATCGCCCACCCCTAGACTTGATACAGTGGCAAATGCTTCATTTCAGCTTGTGGAAGCTAGACATAAATCAGCCAACTACAGCTTGCTGCAAATGTAACAGCCAGACTCAATCAAAACAAACTGTTATAATTCTACATCTGAAGGATGCACCAAATGTTAATAATTATGGGAGGATTATTTCTATGACATGCAGAGATTTTTACCCCACACCCTCTCAACCCCTTTAAATCTGCCCATGATTTAATACAAATCTAAGTGGAATAAATGTGCTCCTTATTTTTCCCTAGCTCCCCAGTGTTAAACTCACCAGGGTTTGGCAGAAAGTCTGTTCTGTATAATGTCCACTCTTCCATAGAGAAATATCCACAGTAGTATAAACCTGATTAGAAGCACGTCTGTGGCTGGCGATGCACACCGCATACAACTGAAATATCTCTCATTGACGAGAGCAAGAACTCCAATTTCTTCACACTCCTGCAGTTATTTAATTCACTTGAAAAGTAACAAACTTAGATCTGAGCCTTGCTCTCACTTAACTGAGATCAGATGTATGATTCCAGTTCAGTGGTGCGTCTGCCATGCCACCAGAGTCTGAAAACTGAGGTCACTGACTAGAAATATGAGAAATATGATGAAGATGGGCTTCGAAATTGACATGTGCAGATGTTCACAGTCTGTATGATCTTTTCTACATTAGATAAAAGTAAAATGTTTATAGGCAGCAGCTCATCCATCATTTCTTCTGAAATGTAGAGTTTGTTTCTCATTGCTGAAGTAATAATCTCTACTCTTCTGGAAAGACTGGGTATTCACTAGGTATTAGAACATTGCTGTAAGGGTTTGATTGTATGGCAGCCACATAAACATTAGTATGGTCAGTTAGTAATGCTGGATAACAATCATGAATCCAAATAGCACCGCTTTAGAATAAGACTGCTCTTATAAACGCATATTAATTGGTAATTAATGTTTTGGTTGTAAAGACATTAACAGAATGCAAATCTTTCCAGAATTTAATTTTTAGGATTATTTTAAAATTATTCTCAGTTACAGTTTATTTTTTACCCTTTTTGTCAAAATAATCTTCACATGATGAGCACAGTGCTGTGTGCTTTCAACAATTGTATTTCCTGCACTGGACACTGGATGCTGGTTTTATAATATTACTGAGAGGGGCTCATTGCTTGTTGATTGGCTGCAGGTGTAGATAAGCCAGCCTAGATTTCCATGGTTCAGCTCCTCTTGATAGTAGCTGTGTTTCATAGTTTTTATCTAATGAAGAGGCATCGATGACACATTCATCCTCCGAATTGTCATTCATTAATTTTCTGAAAGTGCTCCATCCCATTCAGGGCCGGAGCCTACAGAGCATCCCTGGGAACAAAACAGGAACATACCCTGAATGAGGCACCAGTTCAGCGATTCCACAGAAGAAGCACCTTTGCTTCCATAAAGTATATTTGTTTAAGAGGTGTGTGGGAAGAAACTTTTAAAGGTTTAAAAATCCATCACTTGATTTTAAGGTTCTTCACCCATTTAAACATATTAGCAAAAATGGTTCTTCTATGGGGCCGGAACAGTGGCGCAGCAGGTAGTGTCACAGTCACACAGCTCCAGGGGCCTGGAGGTTGTGGGTTCAAATCCCGCTCCGGGTGACTGTCTGTGAGGAGTGTGGTGTGTTCTCTCTGTGTCTGCGTGGGTTTCCTCCGGGTGACTGTCTGTGAGGAGTGTGGTGTGTTCTCCCTGTGTCTGCGTAGGTTTCCTCCGGGTGACTGTCTGTGAGGAGTTGGTGTGTTCTCCCCGTGTCTGCGTGGGTTTCCTCCGGGTGACTGTCTGTGAGGAGTGTGGTGTGTTCTCCCTGTGTCTGCGTGGGTTTCCTCCGGGTGATTGTCTGTGAGGAGTTGGTGTGTAATAACAAAAAGTCCAACAAATTAATTCAGTGAAGCAAAACAGAAGCAAACTCAAACGTGGGAATGTGTCATGTTCACATATAACATAATTGGAGGGTTAAAAAAAAACAATTAAAATCAGATATTATAACACACACAGAAATGGCAACTCTGACTGGTCATTTGCCAAGTAATGAACCCCCTTCCATCTCTACTGATAAACCTCAGGCCTTGCTGGATACTTCACTTTGTCTTCAACATTAGTCAGCAGCCTGTCAGCTTCATTATATTTGTTAATATGTCTTTATTAATATTCAGAAGCGCCCTGTAGTGGGCCCATTGTTACTAATCAAAATGAATTAGTTGACAGTGTCAAATGGTCTTATCACACAGTCCTTCTCGGTAGTCAGTGTTTGCACCTGGAGCACAACACTCTATGGTGGCCACAAAAGCCTAAACTTGCATTTGTTTCCTGAACTCGCATGATGTTTTTTTTTTTTTTTTTAATGAAACCCACGTGTCGTTGTTTTGATGGATGTGCTTTGAGCTTTTGCAGCTCGTTTTAATTTGCAGTGCATTTGGCCTATGACGGCAATTAAAACTCAGACTAACAAGCATATAAGATCATTTCAGATTCTTTTTTTAAAAAATCACTTACAGTCTACGGAGAGGTGCTGAGAAAACCCTTAAACACTGGTAAAACTCCATATTCACTCGCTCACAATAAGTCCCTTTTCCTGCATAGTGCTAACGGGGCTTAGTGCATACTGTGTTTTGGGGCTCCTAGCACAAGGCATTTGGATGTTTCTACGTGTTGAATTCTTCGTGAATTCAAAGCTGAGGCTGGTCCCTCTTTTATTCGATGTAACTTGAGAGGGATTTGCATAAAGCTCTCAGCAGGTGGATCAAAAGTGATTGACATCACTGTATACTAATAGCGGTCGTATGGAGTTGCGCCAACGGAAGTCCAAAAATGCTTGGTGGTCACGTGACTCAAGCACACTCCAAATAGTTCCAGGAAGTTCTAAACGGCCAATTTAAATGCATAGAGAAAGTGCCCATTTTAGGTCATTAGTCTATTAGGCTATTAAAAAAGGTACATTTAAATATTACATTCAACCAGGATATTAAACCACATGCATATATTTTACCATGCACATTTAATATTACCCACATTTAATACTTTTTACCCACATTTAATAATGTACAACAACCCTAAAACCCCATCGTAGGTGTCAGCAGCAATGCCGAATGATTTTTTCCCCTCTCTATGTGGCACCAATGGACATGCGCACAAACAAACTCCTCTGATTGGTCAGAAGGGTTAATCTCCAAACAGTGCCCGCCCCCCAGTTCTACACATACAGATTTATTCTGCACCACGCTCCGTCTGATATATTTGGTGTAAATGTGAGAGCGCGCGGAAGTAGTCACGTGTGAGTGAAGAAGACAGCATTAGAGACTCGTAGCCGCAGACTGGAGCAGGTGCAGTCGCTGACAAGAGAAATATCACCCCCCAAAAAAACTAAAAAATATATATATTTCTGAGGAGACTGTCTACATATGTGTAACTCGCACTGCACAGATTCACATGTTGGTTTGCGAATGCACAAGTTTTATACAAGTGTGTGAATGTGTTATGCACCATATACACCGCTACAACTAGAGCAAAACTGTGAGACTATGATATATTTGTACTTGTGTGTGTGTGTGTGTGTGTGTGTGTTTGTTTTTGTGTATTGTCAGTACACTTGTCAGAATACACACCAACGTTGTCAGGACACATGGTAATGTCAGGACCAAAACCCATGTCCTAACTTTTCTGACCCTGCCACCATGTTCAGAATGCTCTAAAATACATGTGCTGTGAATTTCAGGAAAGTCCTAATTTTTAACTCTCATGAGGGTCAAAGTGAGGTAAGGGTGTCTAGATTTGGCTCAAAAGGGTGCGCGCTCGCAGTGGCCACTTGAGGAACTGCAGCAAAAGCCACGCACACTTTGGAAGTGACGTCAGCATAAAATGGCTTCCAGTGATCTTAAACTCATGGTTCCTGGGGATATGAGTTATAAATCAGAGCTTAATTGGCTCTCTGATTGGTTAGTGGAATCGCACTTATTGGTTCGAGAGCTTCGCGGCAAAAAAACAGGTCCCATTTTTCCCGGGAAACTGAGCGGTGGACACGAGACAAGCTTTTAAATGGTAAGTTAATGCATCTTTATTGCATCATTTTAAAGTTATGTATAATAAATTTACAATTTAAAATGTAGTTTTTTTCTGATTTATTTAATGCATTTGAAGTGGTTCTGTGGTTAAACTATTTATTTATTTATTTAATTAATTAATATACACGTTTGTTGGACTTGTTTGTTTAACCAGGCACACACCTAGACATTTTAGAGTGCTTTAGAGTGCACAGGTTTTACGCTTGGGGAGTAGAAGTTTGTTAAGTCGACGTGCAACGCGTGAAGGAAAGGTGCAGCTCCGAGAGAAAGTTTATTTAGGAGAGAGACGCCGTGGACTGCAGAGTGGGGGATGGGCGCGTGCAGCTGCGAGAGCAGAGTTGGGGCGCGTGCAGCACGGACAGAGTGGGGGATGGGCGCGTGCAGCAGAGTGGAAAAGTTTAATCACAGTTACAGAGAGAGTTGGGTGAGGGGGGCAGGGCTCGGCCACAGAGTTATTAATAAATGGTGAACAGGACAACCGCTTTTGGTCAAATTTCACATCTACATCTACATCTAGTCTAGTCTTTAATATATTTAGCCATTTACAGCCATGTTTTCTCTGTTTCTTAACCCCAACTCTGCAGCATGTTTAGTTTATTATACAAACTATGTGTTTATTGTATGTATTAAGTACGCAGTGTACAGTTTGTGTAAAGTACAGTGAGCACACTGAGAGTACAGTACAATTATAGGTGTCAGACCCTTGCTGTGGTTATTTTTTGTTACAAATAATTCCAGACTTAGTTAGAAAACTGAAATAAAGGCATGTTGTTGCCTTAAAATGTTTAGTATTCAAATCCATATTTACTCTTTTTCAGTTCATAAATTTTATGATTTAAAAACAGTATTAAGGAAAATGTTAAGCAGAAGAACGAGGCGAAATCCTGTGGCAGATGCTACAGAACATATTCTTTCCTGCGAGGACAAGCCTTGGTTTGAAGAAAGATTTATCAACTCATGTAAAGGTATGCCTGAATATTTACATTACATACTACATTTACAATAATTACAGTTATAAATATTAAACCTCAGGGGCACGTCTGTGGGGTGGGGGAAGGACATTTCTTGTAGCTTTAAAATGTTTTGATTCTAAAATTGTGTTACTGTTACAAGAAAAAAAGTTTAAAGGTTAAATTTCACATGCAGTAATTGGCTCTGTCTTAGTAGAATTGTATGTAGAATTAGATTTGTGCACCTGCAATTAAGAGTTTGTGATTGTATTTGTGGGAGAGGAGTTTGCAACTCCTGAGGAGATTTTCTCTGTGACTTCAAATTATAATAATACACATGTGACTATTTTCTCCAGTACATGTTTCACTGTCACTGGTGCTCAGGGGTTTTGCACCAAATATGCCTCCATAGTGGCACACTTTCAAAAGGAAAGAAGCATATTTTATCTTTCCGTGGTATATTTAATGTGGCGTACAAATGCAGGCTTTTACAATTTTGCATGGGACATGTCCCACATCCCTGTGGTTCCTATGCCAATTAAATTAAGACTAATACTACACCAAGCAATATAAAAAAAAATGGATTTTTTGACGCCCAGATAGAATTCAAAGAAAGTGTACATTGTTTTTCACATGACGTTGTAAGCCATTATATTTAACCAAACAGTGGGTAGGTCTTGTATGCTTGGTGTCTTTCCAATTTAATCATTTCTGCTTAAGTTCTTAAAGTTTGACATTTAATTAGAAGTTCTTAAAAATTAATTCCATTTACATTTTCCCCTTTGCTTTATTTTAGGAAGGGGAGTATTTGCTCTGGTGAAGATAGAAAGAGGAAGCTTTGTCCTTGAATACCAAGGACAACTTATTTCTCAAAAAGAGAGTTCAGAGAGACAAAAAAAATATACAGAAAAACAAAATGGGTTTTTGTTTGACTTTAAATGGAATGGGAGTAGCTGGTGGTAAGTGGCTGCCTGTTATGTAGGATATTCTAGCTTTCCTTCTTTTAGGAAATCCTAGCTGAGTTAATTTCTAACAGATAAAATTAAATTACATGAATAAATGACATACTGACATTTATTTAAGAGTCATACTTAAGTAGTTGTAATTTTAGCAGTTGGTGTTGTAATTAAATATATCTGAATTTCCTTTTTCAGCATAGATGCTGCCAAAGAAGATGGGACTTTAGGACGATTAGTAAACGATGATCACAAAAATGCAAATTGTAAAATAAAAAAAATACTGGTTAAAGGCAAGCCACATTTGTGCTTATTTGCTATGAAGGACATAGACCCAGGGCAGGAAATAACGTACAGTTATGGAGACAGCCCCTGGCCTTGGCGTTCACTGGTGAGTTTATATGATATTTTATATGAAAATATGGAACACTTTATAAAAATGCAACAAAACAAAATCTGTAACTTGTTAATTAGATTTAAAGGACAGGGAAAAGATATTCATTAAATATTTTTGTTTACTTTATGTAGTATTATTTCAACTAAACTATTTGTTAAATATAAAAAAATTGGAAATGGAAATTTGATGTCTGCAACACACAGGGGACAGAACCAAGTTTACCATCGTGATTATCATAGGAGACAGATCTAGAACACAGGCAGGTTAAGCTCATGCTGTTGGAGCACATACCAAATGAGGCATGGCATCATCCTGCTGAAATAACCATAGATTTCCTGGGGAAAGACATCATCATTTTTCTCTAAAAATAGTAATGTTCACATCCACATCAATAGAAGCTACTCACATATGCAAGCCGTCCATGTAGTGGTCACTGATGCCCTAGGAGAGGTGTAGGGTTTTGCCCGTCACTGATAAAATTTGGATGGTCCATTGTTTCAGTGGCACAGAAAACATGATTTATTTGGATTTTATATTAGGTACAGTATATTTTGAAATGTACTGCATAGAACACTATATATTTTTACAATAATTCAAAATACAAAGTGGTGAGAACCAACCTATCTTTGCTTAAAAACAATGGAAGCTTTTTACCCAATATAGATCTACTCTTGTTACCAGCTCACCTGCTTGTTATGAAATGCTTTAAGATTAAAATATATCTCGAGTGTCTATACATATTGTCCCTTTAAAAATTTGTCTCTGCGCCTGTCTTGAAAGCAGCCAATTCTAATTTTTTTTTTTATATTTACAAAATAAAAATAAAAAATAAGTAATTATAAACACATCTTCAGACAGACTTAAACATTCTAGACTTTAACACTTGAACACTGATTAAGACAATGTCTGTGTTCTCTTGCATGTCTGTCGTGTTTACATTGTCAATTTTAAAGATTACCAAAACCCTTCATGACCTGATGAGCATAAAATACTCACCACTGGGGCACAGTTAAGCATGTTGAAGCATATTGACACGAAGCAAAAAATTAGTTTTGATAAAATATTACCAAGTTTGGAATTCATGTGTTATATATTAAGCAATATCCGTATGTCCAGTCCTTATTTTATATTTGGGTGTAAGCGATGTTCATGTTGCTTCTCTTAGTCCTTATTGTTGTCATTTTGTTTTTTTCCCATGAGCAATGAAAGTAAGCAGCATGAAATGTCTGACTGGTCTTTGTCTCACACCTTGCAGGACAAAAACATTAACAAATCACCTGAAGGTCCGGATCTTTCGCTGATTTCTCATGAGCGGAGAGCAGAAATCATGGCAGCACAGGTAGAAATGGATTATCCATACACTCTATTTGGACAGCTATTTATAAACTAAGTTTAATAATAATATTAAATAACTGTCCTAATAATGATGCTCCAAGACTTTTCTGGGGTAAAATGTTTTGACCTGAGGGAAGCCTCAAATGTCCTGACATTGGACTGTACCAGAAACGGGGTGTGTGTCGTGTCCTAATTTTACACCTTGGCGTAAATCACTTTGAATAAATTATTGTTGATCCTTGTTTTAGATTTTAATGGTCAGTTTTGTGGTCATTTTCTGTTATTGTTTTAATATTACTATGCCTATATTCATTTAGACTGACAGCAGAATCATACGGAGCGCAAAGCTTGCCAAGTACGGCGCTGAACCTGAAACTTCTTTGGCCACCGAGGAGCCAAAAGTGGAGGCTACTGCTGCACAGGTAAAAAATGAACCTATTTTCATATAATAGTAAGCTAGGCATTTCAGTATTTCTTTCCATTAAGGGCTACTACATCAGTGCTGCCCTTACCCAACGATTGTCCTGACACCAAAATTCCAGCACTGTTTTGGGCTAAAATATCTTGGTGTAGTTAAAGGGGGCGTTCACGGTTTTAATCGAAACACACCTTTATTAATATACAACTCTGAGGATGTTTCCTCATCATTTGCTGCTTTCCAGTAGTTTTGCGTGCTCAGAACTGATCTAATGCATTTCTGAAGCCTGTTTTTAAAAAAAGAAAAAATGTCTCTGTCCACTGTTAGGATTCTCTCTCTCTGCTCGCAGCAGAGAAACGGCATCTAGAGTTATTTTACACGAGAAATCTCTATACAATCTCTATGAAAAGTACAATTCGAGATGAGGATGATGCTCTGTCTGTTCCATAGGTGGGTAACACTGACTTATTTTTACTGTTTTGGATTTCTTAAGGTGGACTGTCCAAATTCAGGAGATGGCAAACTGCATGAAATAAAACACATACCGACATTATTACAAACTCTACAGCTCGAGTTACATATGGGTTTCTGTGGTAATTCAAATAGTGAAAGCAAGCTTACAGACAAGTCAAACTTCAGCTGCGTACTATCAGTTATTTTTCCCCAAACACACTGTTCCACCTTAAAAGACGCACAGCTTCTGAGTGTAAACAAACCAGAGAGAACAGCATTTCCCCACAATCGTAGACGTCCCCTTTTAATATCTAAATTGTCCTGAATTTGCATCGTACCAGACAAAGGGTGTGTGTCGGGTCCTAATTTTGCATCATGACGTGAACGATATTGCCAAAATGAAAGCTGTTGCTTCTCTTAGTCCTTATTGTTGTCATTTTGTTTTTTTCCCATGAGCAATGAAAGTAAGCAGCATGAAATGTCTGACTGGTCTTTGTCTCACACCTTGCAGGACAAAAACATTAACAAATCACCTGAAGGTCCGGATCTTTCGCTGATTTCTCATGAGCGGAGAGCAGAAATCATGGCAGCACAGGTAGAAATGGATTATCCATACACTCTATTTGGACAGCTATTTATAAACTAAGTTTAATAATAATATTAAATAACTGTCCTAATAATGATGCTCCAAGGCTTTTCTGGGGTAAAATGTTTTGACCTGAGGGAAGCCTCAAATGTCCTGACATTGGACTGTACCAGAAACGGGGTGTGTGTTGTGTCCTAATTTTACACCTTGGCGTAAATCACTTTGAATAAATTATTGTTGATCCTTGTTTTAGATTTTAATAGTCAGTTTTGTGGTCATTTTCTGTTATTGTTTTAATATTACTATGCCTATATTCATTTAGACTGACAGCAGAATCATGCGGCGCGCAAAGCTTGCCAAGTACGGTGCTGAACCTGAAACTTCTTTGGCCACCGAGGAGCCAAAAGTGGAGGCTACTGCTTCACAGGTAAAAAATGAACCTATATTCATATAATACTAAGCTAGGCATTTCAGTATTTCTTTCCATTAAGGGCTACTACATCAGTGCTGCCCTTACCCAACGATTGTCCTGACACCAAAATTCCAGCACTGTTTTGGGCTAAAATATCTTGGTGTAGTTAAAGGGGGCGTTCACGGTTTTAATCGAAACACACCTTTATTAATATACAACTCTGAGGATGTTTCCTCATCATTTGCTGCTTTTCAGTAGTTTTGCGTGCTCAGAACTGATCTAATGCATTTCTGAAGCCTGTTTTTAAAAAAAACAAAAAAGAAAAAATGTCTCTGTCCACTGTTAGGATTCTCTCTCTCTGCTCGCAGCAGAGAAACGGCATCTAGAGTTATTTTACACGAGAAATCTCTATACAATCTCTATGAAAAGTACAATTCGAGATGAGGATGATGCTCTGTGTCTGTTCCATAGGTGGGTAACACTGACTTATTTTTACTGTTTTGGATTTCTTAAGGTGGACTGTCCAAATTCAGGAGATGGCAAACTGCATGAAATAAAACACATACCGACATTATTACAAACTCTACAGCTCGAGTTACATATGGGTTTCTGTGGTAATTCAAATAGTGAAAGCAAGCTTACAGACAAGTCAAACTTCAGCTGCGTACTATCAGTTATTTTTCCCCAAACACACTGTTCCACCTTAAAAGACGCACAGCTTCTGAGTGTAAACAAACCAGAGAGAACAGCATTTCCCCACAATCGTAGACGTCCCCTTTTAATATCTAAATTGTCCTGAATTTGCATCGTACCAGACAAAGGGTGTGTGTCGGGTCCTAATTTTGCATCATGACGTGAACGATATTGCCAAAATGAAAGCTGTTGCTTCTCTTAGTCCTTATTGTTGTCATTTTGTTTTTTTCCCATGAGCAATGAAAGTAAGCAGCATGAAATGTCTGACTGGTCTTTGTCTCACACCTTGCAGGACAAAAACATTAACAAATCACCTGAAGGTCCGGATCTTTCGCTGATTTCTCATGAGCGGAGAGCAGAAATCATGGCAGCACAGGTAGAAATGGATTATCCATACACTCTATTTGGACAGCTATTTATAAACTAAGTTTAATAATAATATTAAATAACTGTCCTAATAATGATGCTCCAAGGCTTTTCTGGGGTAAAATGTTTTGACCTGAGGGAAGTCTCAAATGTCCTGACATTGGACTGTACCAGAAACGGGGTGTGTGTTGTGTCCTAATTTTACACCTTGGCGTAAATCACTTTGAATAAATTATTGTTGATCCTTGTTTTAGATTTTAATAGTCAGTTTTGTGGTCATTTTCTGTTATTGTTTTAATATTACTATGCCTATATTCATTTAGACTGACAGCAGAATCATACGGAGCGCAAAGCTTGCCAAGTACGGCGCTGAACCTGAAACTTCTTTGGCCACCGAGGAGCCAAAAGTGGAGGCTACTGCTTCACAGGTAAAAAATGAACCTTTTTTCATATAATAGTAAGCTAGGCATTTCAGTATTTCTTTCCATTAAGGGCTACTACATCAGTGCTGCCCTTACCCAACGATTGTCCTGACACCAAAATTCCAGCACTGTTTTGGGCTAAAATATCTTGGTGTAGTTAAAGGGGGCGTTCACGGTTTTAATCGAAACACACCTTTATTAATATACAACTCTGAGGATGTTTCCTCATCATTTGCTGCTTTTCAGTAGTTTTGCGTGCTCAGAACTGATCTAATGCATTTCTGAAGCCTGTTTTTAAAAAAAACAAAAAAGAAAAAATGTCTCTGTCCACTGTTAGGATTCTCTCTCTCTGCTCGCAGCAGAGAAACGGCATCTAGAGTTATTTTACACGAGAAATCTCTATACAATCTCTATGAAAAGTACAATTCGAGATGAGGATGATGCTCTATGTCTGTTCCATAGGTGGGTAACACTGACTTATTTTTACTGTTTTGGATTTCTTAAGGTGGACTGTCCAAATTCAGGAGATGGCAAACTGCATGAAATAAAACACATACCGACATTATTACAAACTCTACAGCTCGAGTTACATATGGGTTTCTGTGGTAATTCAAATAGTGAAAGCAAGCTTACAGACAAGTCAAACTTCAGCTGCGTACTATCAGTTATTTTTCCCCAAACACACTGTTCCACCTTAAAAGACGCACAGCTTCTGAGTGTAAACAAACCGGAGAGAACAGCATTTCCCCACAATCGTAGACGTCCCCTTTTAATATCTAAATTGTCCTGAATTTGCATCGTACCAGACAAAGGGTGTGTGTCGGGTCCTAATTTTGCATCATGACGTGAACGATATTGCCAAAATGAAAGCTGTTGCTTCTCTTAGTCCTTATTGTTGTCATTTTGTTTTTTTCCCATGAGCAATGAAAGTAAGCAGCATGAAATGTCTGACTGGTCTTTGTCTCACACCTTGCAGGACAAAAACATTAACAAATCACCTGAAGGTCCGGATCTTTCGCTGATTTCTCATGAGCGGAGAGCAGAAATCATGGCAGCACAGGTAGAAATGGATTATCCATACACTCTATTTGGACAGCTATTTATAAACTAAGTTTAATAATAATATTAAATAACTGTCCTAATAATGATGCTCCAAGACTTTTCTGGGGTAAAATGTTTTGACCTGAGGGAAGCCTCAAATGTCCTGACATTGGACTGTACCAGAAACGGGGTGTGTGTCGTGTCCTAATTTTACACCTTGGCGTAAATCACTTTGAATAAATTATTGTTGATCCTTGTTTTAGATTTTAATGGTCAGTTTTGTGGTCATTTTCTGTTATTGTTTTAATATTACTATGCCTATATTCATTTAGACTGACAGCAGAATCATACGGAGCGCAAAGCTTGCCAAGTACGGCGCTGAACCTGAAACTTCTTTGGCCACCGAGGAGCCAAAAGTGGAGGCTACTGCTGCACAGGTAAAAAATGAACCTATTTTCATATAATAGTAAGCTAGGCATTTCAGTATTTCTTTCCATTAAGGGCTACTACATCAGTGCTGCCCTTACCCAACGATTGTCCTGACACCAAAATTCCAGCACTGTTTTGGGCTAAAATATCTTGGTGTAGTTAAAGGGGGCGTTCACGGTTTTAATCGAAACACACCTTTATTAATATACAACTCTGAGGATGTTTCCTCATCATTTGCTGCTTTCCAGTAGTTTTGCGTGCTCAGAACTGATCTAATGCATTTCTGAAGCCTGTTTTTAAAAAAAGAAAAAATGTCTCTGTCCACTGTTAGGATTCTCTCTCTCTGCTCGCAGCAGAGAAACGGCATCTAGAGTTATTTTACACGAGAAATCTCTATACAATCTCTATGAAAAGTACAATTCGAGATGAGGATGATGCTCTGTCTGTTCCATAGGTGGGTAACACTGACTTATTTTTACTGTTTTGGATTTCTTAAGGTGGACTGTCCAAATTCAGGAGATGGCAAACTGCATGAAATAAAACACATACCGACATTATTACAAACTCTACAGCTCGAGTTACATATGGGTTTCTGTGGTAATTCAAATAGTGAAAGCAAGCTTACAGACAAGTCAAACTTCAGCTGCGTACTATCAGTTATTTTTCCCCAAACACACTGTTCCACCTTAAAAGACGCACAGCTTCTGAGTGTAAACAAACCAGAGAGAACAGCATTTCCCCACAATCGTAGACGTCCCCTTTTAATATCTAAATTGTCCTGAATTTGCATCGTACCAGACAAAGGGTGTGTGTCGGGTCCTAATTTTGCATCATGACGTGAACGATATTGCCAAAATGAAAGCTGTTGCTTCTCTTAGTCCTTATTGTTGTCATTTTGTTTTTTTCCCATGAGCAATGAAAGTAAGCAGCATGAAATGTCTGACTGGTCTTTGTCTCACACCTTGCAGGACAAAAACATTAACAAATCACCTGAAGGTCCGGATCTTTCGCTGATTTCTCATGAGCGGAGAGCAGAAATCATGGCAGCACAGGTAGAAATGGATTATCCATACACTCTATTTGGACAGCTATTTATAAACTAAGTTTAATAATAATATTAAATAACTGTCCTAATAATGATGCTCCAAGGCTTTTCTGGGGTAAAATGTTTTGACCTGAGGGAAGCCTCAAATGTCCTGACATTGGACTGTACCAGAAACGGGGTGTGTGTTGTGTCCTAATTTTACACCTTGGCGTAAATCACTTTGAATAAATTATTGTTGATCCTTGTTTTAGATTTTAATAGTCAGTTTTGTGGTCATTTTCTGTTATTGTTTTAATATTACTATGCCTATATTCATTTAGACTGACAGCAGAATCATGCGGCGCGCAAAGCTTGCCAAGTACGGTGCTGAACCTGAAACTTCTTTGGCCACCGAGGAGCCAAAAGTGGAGGCTACTGCTTCACAGGTAAAAAATGAACCTATATTCATATAATACTAAGCTAGGCATTTCAGTATTTCTTTCCATTAAGGGCTACTACATCAGTGCTGCCCTTACCCAACGATTGTCCTGACACCAAAATTCCAGCACTGTTTTGGGCTAAAATATCTTGGTGTAGTTAAAGGGGGCGTTCACGGTTTTAATCGAAACACACCTTTATTAATATACAACTCTGAGGATGTTTCCTCATCATTTGCTGCTTTTCAGTAGTTTTGCGTGCTCAGAACTGATCTAATGCATTTCTGAAGCCTGTTTTTAAAAAAAACAAAAAAGAAAAAATGTCTCTGTCCACTGTTAGGATTCTCTCTCTCTGCTCGCAGCAGAGAAACGGCATCTAGAGTTATTTTACACGAGAAATCTCTATACAATCTCTATGAAAAGTACAATTCGAGATGAGGATGATGCTCTATGTCTGTTCCATAGGTGGGTAACACTGACTTATTTTTACTGTTTTGGATTTCTTAAGGTGGACTGTCCAAATTCAGGAGATGGCAAACTGCATGAAATAAAACACATACCGACATTATTACAAACTCTACAGCTCGAGTTACATATGGGTTTCTGTGGTAATTCAAATAGTGAAAGCAAGCTTACAGACAAGTCAAACTTCAGCTGCGTACTATCAGTTATTTTTCCCCAAACACACTGTTCCACCTTAAAAGACGCACAGCTTCTGAGTGTAAACAAACCGGAGAGAACAGCATTTCCCCACAATCGTAGACGTCCCCTTTTAATATCTAAATTGTCCTGAATTTGCATCGTACCAGACAAAGGGTGTGTGTCGGGTCCTAATTTTGCATCATGACGTGAACGATATTGCCAAAATGAAAGCTGTTGCTTCTCTTAGTCCTTATTGTTGTCATTTTGTTTTTTTCCCATGAGCAATGAAAGTAAGCAGCATGAAATGTCTGACTGGTCTTTGTCTCACACCTTGCAGGACAAAAACATTAACAAATCACCTGAAGGTCCGGATCTTTCGCTGATTTCTCATGAGCGGAGAGCAGAAATCATGGCAGCACAGGTAGAAATGGATTATCCATACACTCTATTTGGACAGCTATTTATAAACTAAGTTTAATAATAATATTAAATAACTGTCCTAATAATGATGCTCCAAGGCTTTTCTGGGGTAAAATGTTTTGACCTGAGGGAAGCCTCAAATGTCCTGACATTGGACTGTACCAGAAACGGGGTGTGTGTTGTGTCCTAATTTTACACCTTGGCGTAAATCACTTTGAATAAATTATTGTTGATCCTTGTTTTAGATTTTAATAGTCAGTTTTGTGGTCATTTTCTGTTATTGTTTTAATATTACTATGCCTATATTCATTTAGACTGACAGCAGAATCATGCGGCGCGCAAAGCTTGCCAAGTACGGTGCTGAACCTGAAACTTCTTTGGCCACCGAGGAGCCAAAAGTGGAGGCTACTGCTTCACAGGTAAAAAATGAACCTATATTCATATAATACTAAGCTAGGCATTTCAGTATTTCTTTCCATTAAGGGCTACTACATCAGTGCTGCCCTTACCCAACGATTGTCCTGACACCAAAATTCCAGCACTGTTTTGGGCTAAAATATCTTGGTGTAGTTAAAGGGGGCGTTCACGGTTTTAATCGAAACACACCTTTATTAATATACAACTCTGAGGATGTTTCCTCATCATTTGCTGCTTTTCAGTAGTTTTGCGTGCTCAGAACTGATCTAATGCATTTCTGAAGCCTGTTTTTAAAAAAAACAAAAAAGAAAAAATGTCTCTGTCCACTGTTAGGATTCTCTCTCTCTGCTCGCAGCAGAGAAACGGCATCTAGAGTTATTTTACACGAGAAATCTCTATACAATCTCTATGAAAAGTACAATTCGAGATGAGGATGATGCTCTGTGTCTGTTCCATAGGTGGGTAACACTGACTTATTTTTACTGTTTTGGATTTCTTAAGGTGGACTGTCCAAATTCAGGAGATGGCAAACTGCATGAAATAAAACACATACCGACATTATTACAAACTCTACAGCTCGAGTTACATATGGGTTTCTGTGGTAATTCAAATAGTGAAAGCAAGCTTACAGACAAGTCAAACTTCAGCTGCGTACTATCAGTTATTTTTCCCCAAACACACTGTTCCACCTTAAAAGACGCACAGCTTCTGAGTGTAAACAAACCAGAGAGAACAGCATTTCCCCACAATCGTAGACGTCCCCTTTTAATATCTAAATTGTCCTGAATTTGCATCGTACCAGACAAAGGGTGTGTGTCGGGTCCTAATTTTGCATCATGACGTGAACGATATTGCCAAAATGAAAGCTGTTGCTTCTCTTAGTCCTTATTGTTGTCATTTTGTTTTTTTCCCATGAGCAATGAAAGTAAGCAGCATGAAATGTCTGACTGGTCTTTGTCTCACACCTTGCAGGACAAAAACATTAACAAATCACCTGAAGGTCCGGATCTTTCGCTGATTTCTCATGAGCGGAGAGCAGAAATCATGGCAGCACAGGTAGAAATGGATTATCCATACACTCTATTTGGACAGCTATTTATAAACTAAGTTTAATAATAATATTAAATAACTGTCCTAATAATGATGCTCCAAGGCTTTTCTGGGGTAAAATGTTTTGACCTGAGGGAAGTCTCAAATGTCCTGACATTGGACTGTACCAGAAACGGGGTGTGTGTTGTGTCCTAATTTTACACCTTGGCGTAAATCACTTTGAATAAATTATTGTTGATCCTTGTTTTAGATTTTAATAGTCAGTTTTGTGGTCATTTTCTGTTATTGTTTTAATATTACTATGCCTATATTCATTTAGACTGACAGCAGAATCATGCGGCGCGCAAAGCTTGCCAAGTACGGTGCTGAACCTGAAACTTCTTTGGCCACCGAGGAGCCAAAAGTGGAGGCTACTGCTTCACAGGTAAAAAATGAACCTATATTCATATAATACTAAGCTAGGCATTTCAGTATTTCTTTCCATTAAGGGCTACTACATCAGTGCTGCCCTTACCCAACGATTGTCCTGACACCAAAATTCCAGCACTGTTTTGGGCTAAAATATCTTGGTGTAGTTAAAGGGGGCGTTCACGGTTTTAATCGAAACACACCTTTATTAATATACAACTCTGAGGATGTTTCCTCATCATTTGCTGCTTTTCAGTAGTTTTGCGTGCTCAGAACTGATCTAATGCATTTCTGAAGCCTGTTTTTAAAAAAAACAAAAAAGAAAAAATGTCTCTGTCCACTGTTAGGATTCTCTCTCTCTGCTCGCAGCAGAGAAACAGCATCTAGAGTTATTTTACACGAGAAATCTCTATACAATCTCTATGAAAAGTACAATTCGAGATGAGGATGATGCTCTGTGTCTGTTCCATAGGTGGGTAACACTGACTTATTTTTACTGTTTTGGATTTCTTAAGGTGGACTGTCCAAATTCAGGAGATGGCAAACTGCATGAAATAAAACACATACCGACATTATTACAAACTCTACAGCTCGAGTTACATATGGGTTTCTGTGGTAATTCAAATAGTGAAAGCAAGCTTACAGACAAGTCAAACTTCAGCTGCGTACTATCAGTTATTTTTCCCCAAACACACTGTTCCACCTTAAAAGACGCACAGCTTCTGAGTGTAAACAAACCAGAGAGAACAGCATTTCCCCACAATCGTAGACGTCCCCTTTTAATATCTAAATTGTCCTGAATTTGCATCGTACCAGACAAAGGGTGTGTGTCGGGTCCTAATTTTGCATCATGACGTGAACGATATTGCCAAAATGAAAGCTGTTGCTTCTCTTAGTCCTTATTGTTGTCATTTTGTTTTTTTCCCATGAGCAATGAAAGTAAGCAGCATGAAATGTCTGACTGGTCTTTGTCTCACACCTTGCAGGACAAAAACATTAACAAATCACCTGAAGGTCCGGATCTTTCGCTGATTTCTCATGAGCGGAGAGCAGAAATCATGGCAGCACAGGTAGAAATGGATTATCCATACACTCTATTTGGACAGCTATTTATAAACTAAGTTTAATAATAATATTAAATAACTGTCCTAATAATGATGCTCCAAGGCTTTTCTGGGGTAAAATGTTTTGACCTGAGGGAAGTCTCAAATGTCCTGACATTGGACTGTACCAGAAACGGGGTGTGTGTTGTGTCCTAATTTTACACCTTGGCGTAAATCACTTTGAATAAATTATTGTTGATCCTTGTTTTAGATTTTAATAGTCAGTTTTGTGGTCATTTTCTGTTATTGTTTTAATATTACTATGCCTATATTCATTTAGACTGACAGCAGAATCATACGGAGCGCAAAGCTTGCCAAGTACGGCGCTGAACCTGAAACTTCTTTGGCCACCGAGGAGCCAAAAGTGGAGGCTACTGCTTCACAGGTAAAAAATGAACCTATTTTCATATAATAGTAAGCTAGGCATTTCAGTATTTCTTTCCATTAAGGGCTACTACATCAGTGCTGCCCTTACCCAACGATTGTCCTGACACCAAAATTCCAGCACTGTTTTGGGCTAAAATATCTTGGTGTAGTTAAAGGGGGCGTTCACGGTTTTAATCGAAACACACCTTTATTAATATACAACTCTGAGGATGTTTCCTCATCATTTGCTGCTTTTCAGTAGTTTTGCGTGCTCAGAACTGATCTAATGCATTTCTGAAGCCTGTTTTAAAAAAAAAAAACAAAAAAGAAAAAATGTCTCTGTCCACTGTTAGGATTCTCTCTCTCTGCTCACAGCAGAGAAACAGCATCTAGAGTTATTTTACACGAGAAATCTCTATGAAAAGTACAATTCGAGATGAGGATTTTGCTTTTTATTGTTTTACTTTCAGCCTTGTTGCGTGCCTCATAAGAACAGAGCAGAAATTCTAGAAGCACAAATAGATGTTATAAGACAGGTTTGTTAGAAATCAGCTATAATGGGCTTTTTAACATTAACTATTGTGTTGAAAAATGAATTGTCTTTTAAGATAAGGCTCCAAACTTGTTTTTTTCATGGCTCAATAAACAATTATGGTTTCATTTTCATAGATTTTCACTAAAATGGATGATTCCTCTGACTACTCGCAGTACACGGATAGTGACGACGACTATGATCCACATGTAGATGGTGACCTTTCTGAGGCTTCTAGCTGTAGCACATCTGATTCTCAGAGTCATGTTTCCCACAAGAAATTAAAGAGAAACAAAGAGAAAGTCAACATAAACAACAGTGACCTCAAAATGAAATTATCCAAGCCACACAACAGAACCCAGAGTGAGGTCAGCAATGCAAGAAATAATGTCAGCACCTCAAATCTAATCTCTCTAACAGAAACAGAAAACAAGAGTTCTGTTCATGTAGCATCAATGCCATCCTCAAATACAGGCTGGAGATATAAGAAGCAGCAGTATTGTCTATATTGTGAGAAGCCATTCTCTAAAATTTCAAGGCATCTGCAGTATGTACATCGCAATGAGTCAGATGTGGCTAAAGCATTCAGCTTTGATAAAAAATCAAAAGAGAGGCGAGTGCGCCTGCGTTTGTTAATAAGCAGAGGAAATTTTGTGCACAATGCTGTTGTATCCAGTGAGGGTAAGGGTGATTTGGTGGCCTGTAGGAGACCTAAAAAACCTGCATTCACTCATGACTTTACACATTGCATCCACTGCCAGGGTCTGTATGCAAGAAAGTCACTTTGGAGGCACATTAGAAACTGTCCACAGAATTCCAGTATTAATGAGTCTAGCACTGGCAAAAAGCATGTGCAGTCACTCAGTTACATGGCATTTGCCCCTTCTCCCGATCTGTCCAAAGGATTTTGGAAAACAGTCGTATGCCAAATGAAGCATGATCAAATTTCTGATTTGATCAGGAAAGATAAATACATACTTCTGTTGGGAGAACAGATGTTCAACAAACTCAACCCAAGTTCCACAAAAAATGATTACATTCGACAAAAAATGAGAGAAGTAGGACGTCTGCTGTTTGAGGCAAGAACAATGACACCTATGAAGTGCATGGAAGATTTTGTATTGCCATCCAATTTCCCCCATGTCATCAAAGCAGTGAGAAGTGTTGCTGGACACTGTGAGGAAACAAATACATACAAGACTCCTTCACTCGCTCTAAAACTTGGCCATAGTTTAGCAAAAATTGCAACTTCTGTGGAATGCAATGCAATAATGGTGGGACAAGAGCAGCTTGCTCAGGATGCGCGAAACTTCAGAGTTTTGCAAGAGTATAAATGGAACGAATCAATCTCAGCTGCAGCAGGAACAACCCTCAATGAGGCAAAAATGAACAAGCCACAAATTTTGCCATTCACTGAAGATGTGAAGACGTTGCATTCTTTTTTAAAAACAGAGATGGAGAAATATAAGAATGCTCTGAAGGAAAATTCTGATGTCAAAAGCTATGCAAGCTTATGCAAACTGACACTTACCAGAGTCATACTTTTTAACAGAAGGAGGGGTGGAGAAACAGCAAGGTTGAAACTAGAGTCCTATGTTTCAAGAGAACAGTCACCAATTCACGAAGACCTGGCAACTGGGCTTAGCGATTTTGAAAAGAGTCTCTGTAAACATTTTCAAAGGGTGGAAATTCGTGGAAAGAGGGGCAGGATGGTGCCGGTACTGTTGACACCAGAGATGGTCAGTTGCATGGATCTCCTCATTGAGAAAAGAAGAATTTGTCAGGTACCAAGTGAGAATGTACACCTTTTTGCACGTCCAAATGCTCTCTCATCTTATCGTGGATCGGATGCTTTGCGTGAGTATGCAGAAGCCTGTGGTGCAAGAAATCCAACAGCTCTTTCATCAACAAAGTTACGTAAACAGATTGCAACTTTGTCAACAGTGTTAAATTTAAAAGAAAATGAAATGGATCAGCTTGCCAACTTTTTGGGTCATGACATTAGGATTCATCGTCAATACTACCGTCTGCCTGAAAGTACTTTGCAACTTGCTAAAATGAGCAAGCTTCTTATCGCAATGGAGAGAGGGGCACTGTCAGAAATCCAGGGTGTTCAGCTGGATGACATCGTAATTGATCCAAAAGGTAGAGGAACATAAAATTTATTTATAAAACTAGTATTTAGGAAGTGCAGTAAGATCAGGTCCAGTGGGTCATTTAATGTGATGATAATTTGGCAAAGTGAAATGTTTTTGATACTCCTGTATTTTGCAAGATCATTTTCACTAACCAGTTCTATACGTGATTAGATGAAATTGAAGACACTGATGCTAATACGTCAAGTGATGAGGCAGAGATAGAAGACCTTCCGGAAAGCCAGAGCCCAAGAGCTCCTCAGCCATCAACTTTAGAAAATCCACGCACCTCAGATCCAAATGGTAAGCTTAGGTTAACAAGTTGTATATTTGATAGCTGAGGCCAAAATTATATATTCAGTCTTGAGTGACTTTTTTTTTTTTTTTGTCTGATCTTTTTGTTTAACATATCTTCTTCCTCTCTGCCTGGTAAAGCACTCTGATGTGGTTGTTGCGTTCATACCTATTTTGACATTTCCAGATTAGTGTTTTTGGAGTAGGCTGTTTCATTGTGCTTGTGCATTGATCAGAATTATAGATTATATTGCACCATGAATTAAATTGGTTTTAACATTAAAAAAAGTATATGGTGTAACGCATTTGGCCAAATATAATGTATACTATAGTATGTGGCTTGCAGTTTTAGGATGGCTTTGAAATAGTCTTATTTTGTACAAGCACTATATTTAAAAGTTGTAGGCTGGTGATTTACATTAGTGTAAATTGTATGTATTTATTTTGTATTTAGATCAGCATAACAGAAAAGGAGAAAAGCAGAAAATCTCAGAATCCTTTTCTGACCAAAGTCATCTACAAGAACCAAGTTCAACACAAAGCAATGGTAAGGGAAAACAATCTTGCAATTTTATTTCTATGGCACATAGACCAACTGGTCACTTCATTGTCCTCCAGTTTTCTACACTCTGCCCATTCACCCAGTTCCACTGACCACACAGTAGCACTTTGTAGTTCTTCAGTTATTCTGAATATTTTTTACCCCCCTGTCCCTCAGCGCTCAGGACCCCCACAGAGCAGGTGTGATGTGGTGGTGGATCATTCTCAGTGCTGCAGTGACACTGACGTGGTGGTGGTGTGTTAGTGTGTGTTGTGCTGGTACACTGAACAAAAAAAAATGTAGTGACTCTGACTTTAAAGAAGCAATCTGTAATACGGACACGAAGCATTTAAATAAAAACTATAATACAGTGGGGAGAGCTCCTCCCCCTCCTCTTCAGACGTGAAGTTCGAGCAGTTGCCAGTTTGAGGAAAACTGAACGAACAAGCAAGAGACAAGAAGAGTGTGCCATAATCAACATATTTACACAGAAAAGTGTTCATCGATTCACTATAACATCTATATCTACGCAAAATAAGTGAACGTGGCCGTGATTTCCCTCCATTATACACATTTACTTATCTGTCCAAATCCACCTGAAATATTTCCACTAGACATGGCTGGTGTTACTTATCAACTTTCCTTTCCACCATAAATGTTGTTTAGGAGGCAGATCTTATCCACAATTTTTGTAGTCAAACATTTTGTTCCACCTTACATGTGTCGGTTTATGAGTCATATTGGCGTTATTCGCCAGGTTCTTGAATTCTGTTTCACCTTAAAAGCCGAAACTAGCGCTATAGCTTTTAAGCTTTTTGAAGCAACTGTTATTCCACTTTATCTGTTTAAAGCAAACAAACCGTGTGATGTCACTAAACATTTACCTACTTAAGGGGAGGGCAAAAATATAAAGAGCCACCACCATTTTCCCTGCATTTACAAGAAAGTAATATCTACACCACATTAAAATTTAGACTAGACAAGGCTGGTGTTATTTTCCCTTCAACCGTAATCATCAGTTTAAAAGGCAGATCCTTGCATCCTATTCACAATTTTTGTATTTAAGCGTTTAGTTCCACCTTAAATGGGTCTGTTTAAGAGTCTCCAGCTACTTATTGAATATTCATTTCCATCTTAAACAGCTATGCGAAGCTAAAGCTAGCGCTAGGTTTATAAACTAAACTTGTTTTGAAACACTTATTCCCGTCTTATCCATTTAAAACACACAACCAAGTAGAGCTGGGCGATATGGCCAAAAAAAATTTCATGAAAGAGTTTTCTATATTGATCAATCTCTATTTATTGTGATATTAACATTGTCACACTGTGACAAGGACATCCTTCTAAAATATAGACTGAATGCACCAATTGTTCATTACTATACAACATATATATGCACATATAGTATTCACATTACTCAAATTCACAAGGAAAGATTTCACTGGAACAATAACATTTCCTTACCACATAAATGTAATGATGTCTTTGTCGTGTTATTGAAACATTCTTATGGCATTACCTCCTCAAGCGTTTAAAGAAGCAAAAAGAGTAAAAAGATGAATTAACAAGAATTAAAAATAATAAATAAATAAATGAATGAACACTCCCAAGTGCTCAGCTATAATCATACTGCACGTAACCCATTAGAAGGCTTAGAACAGTGCTAGTAACAGTGGGAAAGCTAGAACATTTTCAGTTTCACACATTCATTCGTTCACTGCCTTTAACCTCGTATACAGTTCAGGGACGCGGTGGGTCCGGAGCATACCCAGGCGAGAGAATTCCATCCTTGGGGAATTTTTATTTAAAATTATTTTAATTATTTATTAATAATTATTTATTTTAAATTTAGCCTAATCTATACCAGCGGAGCCAGTAAAAAATTTGCGAGCAGAGAAAATAATTTTGTGTGAGGAAAACCACGTCAGGCAACGAACAGTGCTCTTGCAAACCGGAAAACATTTCCTATTATATTCATCATTACACACAGACTGATATTTCAAGTGTTTATTTCTTTTAATTTGATGATTATAACTGACAACTAATGAAAACCTCAAATTCAGTTTCTCAGAAAATTAGAATATTGTGAAAAGGTTCAATATTGAACCTGCTGCCACACTCTAATCAGCTAATTAACTCAAAACACCTGCAAAGGCCTTTAAATGGTCTCTCAGTCTAGTTCTGTAGGCTACACACTCATGTTGAAGACTGCTGACTTGACAGATGTCCAAAAGACGACCACTGACACCTTACACAAACAGAGGAAGACACAAAAGGTCATTGCTAAAGAGGCTGGCTGTTCACAGAGCTCTGTGTCCAAGCTCATTAATAGAGAGGCGAAGGGAAGGAAAAGATGTGGCAGAAGAAAGTGTACAAGCAATAGGGATAACCGCACCCTGGAGAGGGTTGTGAAACAAAACCCTTTCAAAAATGTGGGGAGAGTCACAAAGACTGGACTGCAGTTGGAGTCAGTGCTTCAAGAACCACCACACAGACATATGCAAGACATGAGTTTCAGCTGTCGCATTCCTTGTGTGAAGCCACTCTTGAACAAGACACTTGTCAGAAGTGTCTCGCCCCTGGGCTAAAGACACAAAGGACTGGACTGCTGCTGAGTGGTCCACAGTAATGTTCTCTGATGAAAGTAAATTTTGCATTTTCTTTGGAAATCAAGGTCTGGAGGAAGAGAGGAGAGGCACAGAATCCACGTTGCTTGAGGTCCAGTGTAAAGTTTCCACAGTCAGTGATGGTGTGGGGTGCCATGTCATCTGCTGGTGTTGGTCCACTGTGTTTTCTGAGGTCCAAGGTCAACGCAGCCGTCTACCAGGGAATTTCAGCACTTCATGCTTCCTGCTGCTGACCAACTTTATGGAGATGCAGTTTTCATTTTCAAAAAGGACTTGGCACCTGCACACAGTGCCAAAGCTACCAGTACCTGGTTTAAGGACCATGGTCTCCCTGTTCTTAATTGGTCTGAAAACTCACCTGACCTTAACCACATAGAAAATCTATGGGGTATTGTGAAGAGGAAGATGCAGTACACCAGACCCAACAATGCAGAAGAGCTGAAGACCACTATCAGAGCAGCCTGGGCTCTCATATAACACCTGAGCAGTGCCACAGACTGATTGACTCCATGCCCCTCTAATATTAATTTGTTTTTATGTACATTTTGTGTTTTGTGACTCAGATCTCATTTCTGTCAACAGACATTCCACAAAGCAGGAAGAAGTGGTCAGATGATGAGGTACATGCTGTTGAGAAACACCTAATGCATTGTATAAAGAGTGGCCGAGTCCCTGGTAAGAAAGACTGTCTCTCATGCTTGCTGTCTGAACCTGATGCTCTCAGAAACCGTGACTGGGTGGCCATCAAGTACTATGTGAAGAACAGAATAGTGGCACTCAAAAGAAAACTGTGTGGGTAAAATACTGACTTTGTAAGCTGACAAATGTATGAATGTAACGAAGGAGACGTTGTCATTTCATTTATTTTTTTATTCTGACATATCAGATGTGTTCTATGCAGTTTTTTTTAAGTTGGTAAAGTTCAGCCAGCAATATTCTTAAACCTTCTTTGTTCAGTATATAACCGTCATTGAATACTTACACTGTTCACCATTCACCAGTATGCTATTTGTTATTTTAATTGTTTGAGAGAGAAAATTTGCAGTGGATTGAGCCATGTATTATTTTTTTTAGGCTCGTTATTAATACAATATATTATTGGCTGAAGGATAATATAAAAGTAAATGTAAAAAATATAAAATAATAATAATAATAAAATATAAAAAAATAGATGCTTTATTATTGTTATAGCTATTGTTATTAATAACATAATTGTAATAACACAATGCAAAGTTCCAAGTGAATACATTGTAATTGTCCAAAAAAATGCCCCATGCATTCACTTTAGAAGAGATGGATAAAATCCTTCTTTGGATCATGTAAAATATTTTATTCCATTTTGTAGTATTTTTATTTGCTCATTCATCAGGAAATTTTAGTGTGAAGGACAGCTTCCAGATGTAAAAAACTAAACATCCACCAAAATGTAGATGCATGTGATCTATAGAATCTGCTGTAAAACTGTGGCACTTTGTTTTATACCTTGTGTTGGAAATTCAAATAAATGTTTTTTTTTTGATAATATGTCTGATTAGTTTAACTGTACACTACATGTACAGTTAGAATAAATCATTTCAATATTTTAGAATATTGAACTACTAAGATTATAAAAAAATTAAGAACATGCCCATACATCACCTTGAAAGCTATGATACACCCTATAATTGTTGTGTCCTTGATTTGCAGTAGTCCATGTGTAAAATAAGTCCCAACTTTTAACATGTCCCCATTATGTTGGTAGTAGCAGACTTGAAAGTGTGTGTATTGTATGTCCTGGAAGTTCACATAAACCCGAAAGTGTCCCATAATTTCACATAAACCAGAAAAATAGGAACTTTTTTAAAAAAGAACATACAGAAAAAATCAACAGATAAACATCATATGGGAATTATATGAAACACAAAAATAGGTTTCATTTGTTTCTGGAACCTCCAGAAAGGGATGTCCCCATTTGTAGGTAGTTTGTCTGGTGTCCTGAAATTACACAAAAACGCGTATGTGTGTGTGTGTGTGTGTGTCTGCCCCCATTCAGTCAGCAAGCCCACCAAACTCTTAGCTGAAGACTTTCATCTCTGATATCCATCAATCTGCAGCAGCATGGAGCTCAGCTCGGCTGAAACACACACAGAGCAACACATACACCCACACACACACACGGCCCTTAGCTGTACCATTAGTTGAGGCTAATATAAAGATTAGAGGAAGCTGGACAGGCTTGGGATCAGATTAGGACCGGTCAGACCTCTGGACCACGGCCCCATGCTTTAGAGCCTCAGGCTGGTCAGACGTTTGGGGCTTTGATGAGGCTCATTTGTCTCCAAACTGGCCAGAAGTATTCCCTCTTCAAAGAACCTGGAGAATTTGGGAAGAGTGGATTAGTGGAGGTAGAAACCCTTTCTTGGAGTTCATGTGCAAGGTCAAGCCAAAAATATAGAGACATCCCTCCATCTGAATCTAAAGAGGGAGCGTCGGATAAACAGGTCAGTGACCTTCCACAGGGAGAGCGACCGGTCGGGTTCACATTCAAGGCTCATTCTTTAGCAATTCCAATTTTACATTATCACATTAAATATTTGGCAGAAATCTGAAACCAGTATGAATCAGTAATGTGTTGTTTTTACCGTCTGACAGTTATTATATAATGATTTAATCCAGTGTGGATTTGTAGCGTGTGTAGTTCAAAAGTCTTGACTTGGAGTGAATGATTTTAATCCAGTATGTAGTTTTTATTTTGTCAGGGAATCATTTTGATACAATATGAATCTCCAGAATTGTTTCACGGTGACTGTTGAATTCTGTGACCCTAGAGGGCGCTACTACATGTCCAGCATAAGGGTCACAATTTCTGACGGTCGCTGTCATAAATTGTAACCCCCTATACCAAGGCTATGAAGTAGCTCCCTCTAAGGTCACAGAACTTGGTGTAACACCTGTACTTTAAAGGCTAAGCACCACTTAATGGACCTCCATGAATATTTATTTTCACATTATTTTAGTTACTGACATATATAAGTATGAATTAAAATGAAAATAGCAGCTTAATTTCCTTTAAAATTGACAATTTTATTAAATTGGCGGAAAAACCCGAGCTCGCTACGAAAATTCTTGAAGTCAACCGTGACGTCACTGGTGGACAACAGCTGAACAATGCCGCGGTAAAAGACCGTTATGACTGACTGTTATTACAGTATCTAGCTAGCTAAATAACCAACATTATTCATGACAATAGCCTAGCAATAAGCTAAACTCAAATTTAGAGGTACCGTTATTCTTGTAAATGTGATCGAAGTCGAACTCAAATTTACTATAAATCTCCGTAATGCAACTACGTAGCCGAGTATAATCTGAGCCACTGAGTAAGTGTCCTTACCCTGTTTACCTCCATGTTACAGAGGCTCTTGAACACCTTTCGTTGGTTTCCTTACATGCCCATATTGTTGGAAAAGCGCCAGTGAAATGAGCTACAGATAACGGAGTGAGCGGAGGGTCCTTTCCAAAGTGCCCCTTTAAAGTTGACAAATTTATTCAATTTTCTGGATATTTTGGGATCTTTGGGCCATTTGTGCACAGATATTGTGTACATTGAATTATTGCAGCCAAAAACAACACACCTTTTCGTTATTTTGCATTAAACTAAGTGCAACTTCTAGAGTTGTTGTCCACCATCTACGTCACAGGCAAGATGCCTATTAGAATCTCTGAACAACATTAGGGGGGGGGGGCAACGGTCTTTTAAACCTTATTCCTTGAATTAGTAAGAAATAGCATGTTTTCTGACTATCAATAAACACAAGTTAGGAACTCAAATTCCACTGTCTTTATTTGTTTGACACTTACATATAGCTGGTGCTTAGCCTTTAACATTATCTAACTCTCAGATCCTCCTGTGTTTCCCTAACAGTTCTATACAAGCCACTTTCATAACTGTAATTATCTGTCATTGCTATCTGTTGTGCTCTCGTCACTGACCTTAAGCCCAGAGCTGGTGAAAACTAACTTTATAAACCAGACTCTGACGGTGAATAGGAGGCCAATGAAGCTGATTATTGGAGCAGCTTTATATTTGAACAGGTGCCTTAACGAAGGCTTAAAGAAGACCCAACTTCTCCGACTCTCTGCCAAAACACATTAATCTCGTGGTGCATTTTCAAAATAAAAATAAATGTTTGCGAATAAAATTATATTTTGGTTCCAGGCAAGCAAGATTTATCTGGCCTCCTATATAATGTTCTTTTAATATGTTTAAGGGCTATCAATGAATCAATTGAGTGGGTGCTTTTCACTGAGTAAGCTTTTTAGGCAAAACAGAAATGCATTAATAAATACAGGCTCATTACTAAAGAAATCCTCAGATTCTCTGCGCCCCACCTGCAATACCTACATGCCCCACTAGCGCACACTTTGAAAAACACTGTTGTAGAGGAAGTACATTACTTATCCTGATGTTTTAGGTTTTTGCCACGGTATCATTTCAGTATCTGTATCGAGATATTTATGAAATTAAAAGTAATGAATAATTTTGGTATCATGACAACACTAATCTGCAGTGTATATTTTTTAGTTCAGCAGTCCTCCTTGTGGAGGAATTCTGTCCAGTATGAATTGCCAGCATACATTTTTCCAGTGATATCTTTGAGAGTTGTGGTGTGCAGTGAACAAAATGCTAATTAGTAGTGTATAGCTTCTACTACTTATTAGCTGTATTAGCCTCATAGCTTTAATGTAACTTCAGATGTGTGTGTGTGTGTGTGTGTGTGGTCCAACTGCTTGTGAAGTGATGGAGGAAGAGCCATTGTTACTGCACTGTAAGAGCTGCTGTGATAAGGGTGAGGGTTACACTGGAGCACATTCCTCCTTCATAACACGCATCGCTGTTTTATTCTCATGAATGGATTAGTCTTTGTCTCTCTTTCTCTCTCTCAGTTGTTTTCTTTTTCTCTGTCCTCCTTCTCTTCTCACTCTTGTCTTTTTTTCTGATTATACATTCCCTTGAATAGAAAAGGCACTTGATCTGAGGGCAGCTGGAGGAACAGAAAGAATTAATGTAAAATTCATCTATATTTCCGGACCTTCTGTAAGACGCATGCTGACACACTCTCATGATTGAGTCAGTGTTCCATTTATAGTTGTCTCTTTGAGCGTCCCCTCATTGTGTTTTTGACCTTCAGGTGACAGGAAGGATCAGTGTGTCATTTATAGTTTGGACTGGTGGCTGTTAGATAACGTTAGTGTTTCTGGATGTATTTTCTGACCGTTGTATTTTCTAAATATAATGTTATTAATTTTAACATTGGCTTACAGTGCTGAGCAAAATTCAGAGACCATCCAAAGTTTAATAGCTATGTGGAAATGTATCAAATTTATGTTATTAATTTTATAGCACCAGGAAACATTTTCAAAATATATATTTATAGTAGGTGTTATATTAGATGTACAAGTAAGTCTTAAAATGACTTTGTGTAAAGTATAATTAATTTATTCATTATCTGTAAGCACTTATCCAGTTAAGGGTCACGGTGGGCCCGGAGCCTACCTGGAATCATTGGGCGCAAGGCAGGAACACAACCTGGAGGGGGCGCCAATCCTTCACAGGGCAACACAGACACACACACACACACATTCACTCACACACTCACACCTACGGACACTTTTGATTCACCAATCCACCTACCAACTTTTTTTTTCTTTTATATATATATATATATATATATATATATATTATTACATGATATTTGTCATTTTAATAATACACAACATTTACCATAAAAAGCTGAGCAATTTGAAGTTGGAATTACACTTTCACATTTTACAAAATCGCTTTAAAATTTTGTGTCACTGTCACACAGCCCTGGGGTATTTTTTATTTTATTTTATTTATTTAATTTTTTTTTTAGGGTGCGGCTGTAGTTTTATGAATGCAGGGAAATTCTGTAATTCCTGGAAATTCTAGCATTATGGAAAACCTGGAATTAAAAGTTCAGGAACCCAGTTTTTGGAATTAAATGGAAACTGGAACTTTTTCAGCTGAGTATGTTTTCCTGCACTTTGCTACAGGGTGTCTCCTTCATGCTGCTCTGACTCTCTCTCTCACACACACACACACCTGCTCTGACTGCTCCAGTCTCAGTGATGTGATTCTAAGTGAGGTGGATTCAAAAAAGTGTTAAGAGCTTTCTCCATCTTCCTGGGACATGCACACAGTCCTTTAGTTGCTAATAAACGGTCTGCTTTAGAAGAAGAGTGTCAGACAACTGAATAAATGCTGGCGCACACACACACACACACACACACACACACAGAGAGAGACACACAGAGGTTTCTGTGCTCTGATTCATTTTGCTTTCATGTCTCTGCCTTTCAGGTTAATCGTCTCGCTCTATACATGATGACAGAATGACGACCTTTATTGATGACCTTTATTTAATGGCCTGTCTAATCTCAGAGTCAGTGCCACATCCATTCAGATGAACCAAGCTGTCTGACAAATGCAAGCAGTTAAACCACACGTTGAAAATGATCACACACTTAGAGGGGCAGATCACATCAGACGAACGGCGCCTCCTGCTCCTGGGTGTCTTCACTCAGTGACGTTCGACCAAGTCTTCTGCTTCATTTGCCTACACGAGGGTTCGGTTTCAGTGGCTGTGGTTGTGCTTTCTGAAAGCTTTCTTCAGAATGCGCTTACCTCCTTTGTTGTGTCTACCTCCAGTTATGCTAAAATATTAATATTGCCACTAAAGAGGGAGTTCAAGCCCTGGTGACACCAAAAAACATTTGTGGCTGAGAAGCACAAGAGATCCGCTGGACTTTGGCTGATGCAGCTATCTTTTAGTGTCAGAATTAAGTTTAGAATTGAGCTTAGTGTATAACATTAAAGACATTTAACTCCAAATGATATTATTAGCGTTAAGTGCACATTCAGACACGGGTGTTGTGTTGTTGCTAAACTGATTTAAAGGAGAAATCTGTAATACGTACAATAAAACACTGGAGAGAGTTGTCTACTCTGTGAGCTACCACCATTTTTTTTTTGTAGCTGTATTTACCAGCTTTGTATTTGAATTTCTTCACTTTAAATGTGTTGCTAGACAATGCTGATGTTGTCTTCCATATTTAATTTTCAATTGAGGCTGAGGTTTTCTTCTTAGTCACAATGTTCATATCGAACCCTTCAGTTCCACCTTAAACGTGTCAGTTTACAAAGCTAATTTTAGCACAGTTTGCCAGCTTATTTAAAATTTCTGTTCCACCTTAAATAGATATCTATACAAAGCTGAAGATAGCTGTTGAAACACAACATTTCATTTCCATGCTAATTATAGCATAAAATAAACCAATCACAGAGTTTACACATTTAACACATTTTATATACATGTCTGTACTTTTATAGGTTTTAGGAAATTGCTTGCTGTTACCTGTTCAGGAGGAAACCAGCCAACTCAGGATGTGTTTTATAGACTTGGTGTGTTCTAAAGTGCCTCCATCATCATCTCTGGTCATTGATCTTTTAGAAGGATGGCGAGACTTTTTAGGTCTGGTAGAATCTAGTGTTATCTTTGTTTATTAGCTTGCATCCATGGCTGCGGAACACTATGCTGATCCGGCATTGTGTGTCGTACCTGGCAACCCGGGGTATGGAAAGAGAGGGTGAGTTCAGGCCAAAAAACATTTAATTTTCAAAGACTCTCAACTTCAAACTAAAGTGAGCTTGAGAACGTCAACTAGAAATACTACTAGAACAATTGGTAAAACTGTATGATTATTAGTTTTTTAATTGTTTAGTTTTGAACTCTGATTTAGCTCTCTCACTGGCCTGCTGCTCATCACGCTCTTCCAGTCCTGAAAGGCCCAGATGACCCTCTGACTCCTGACCTTGAGCGCATTCTGACAGACCCTCTGAGCCAAAATAGCATCTTTCATCCAAACTCAGAGCTCCGAGATGGAGTGGGGGTGGGAGAGAAAGAGAGGGAGAGAGAAAAGGGACGGAGGGCAGGGGTAGTGAAAGGTGGCTGATGAAAGGATGAAAAAGGCTTTTTGTGTGTTTGATATAATATGTCCAGAGGACAGGGGCTTTAAAGCAGCATTAGCAGCTAATTATCCTCCTCAATGATTTAGAGAGAAGAGTGAGGAGCGAGTCAATGTGAGGGGTTTGAAAGACTTGCATTATTTTATGTGTTGGTTTTGGCACATTTTCAGGACTAATCTTTAACCAAAGATTAACATGAATGAAGGGCGGCACAGTGGCTCCAGACCCACTGCGACCCTGAACTGGATAAACAACGAAGATGAGGGCCTTCCTACCCACTCATAACACTTTTTTCTAGAAGGACGCCTGGCTCTTGAACAGGTTCCGTTCCTGATTCTAAGAACCTTGGTGCTCTCCAGAGAACTGGCCTATGATTCCACCATTTGAGATGGGAACCAAGGATACGTAATGAGTGCAGGGGCTCAGTTCCAGGGTCGCAGTGACTGAATACAGCACAAGTGCCAGAGCCGTAGGTAAATGAACAGAGTCATGACAGGGATATTGTTTATTCTTTGTTCTCAGGGTCAGGTCAGCGTGAGATGGCATAAATGTTGCTGAGTTCTGAGCTGTTCTGTTGAGTTCACGAACATCTGAGAAAAAATTTGCCAACAAATTAGAAAATTAGCCAACGCACCTCAAGTCATTCTTCACACAGCCCCAGTTTTATTTCTGTTTATTTATTTATACAACATGCTGTAAATGATCATGTCCCACTCCACTGCGAGATCACACTTTATTTGAGGCTCTGAGCTCTTTCTGGAGCTTCTTTATCACGACATGGCCACAGATGATGCCAAGGTTCGCATTGAAGAACCAACTCTTCTTTGGTTCCAAACTTTTATTTGCCATTTTGCGTTGATGGAAACTCCTCCAGGTGTGTTAATCTCCAGTGATGTTGTGTTAATAGCAGTTTGAAAACAAGTGGTGGCTGGCTTGATGTATCCCAGAGGAAGCTCATGCTGACTTAACCCTAACATTTTGGGAATGTATTGTGACTGAGGGAGTTACACTCTCAAGTGTGGACTCCCTCAGTCACAAAACATAGGCCAATGAGCAATTTCTGGTCGGATTTTACCCTTCTACAGACATTTGGCATGCATCCATGTCTTGACATTTTAGGAAAACAAATGTGTGTGTGTATGTGTGTCCTTGTTTCTGTGGTACAGTATTATGACTGTGATAATCCGGCTCATTGGCCAGTCCTTGCATCAAACCAGACAGTAAATGTACTGTGTGTGTCTATAATAAATTCCTGGTGGCTAGGTCTGATCACACTGTGAGCGATATCTCCAGACAGCTGTCGATGGATTAAAAACAACCCTGCTGTTAACACACCCTATGTGTGTGTGTGTGTGTAAGCGAGAGAGAGACAGTGAGTGTGTGAGAGGGAGTTGTTGTTTTTGTGTTTAGGCTGTTTGACCAGATAAAATATCTAATATGCAGATTTAATTCACTGCCTCTGGTGGCAAAATATTTAATATGAATAAATATTTATTTCCTTTTTCAGTGGGATAGTGTGTTTGTGTTTTTGTGTGTGTGGGCATGTGTTTTGCTATCTCTTTGTAGTGGAAAATGCATTATGAGTTTGCCATATTCTCACAGAGTAGTAGGTAATTTTTCATATCTCTCTCTCTCTCTCTCACTCTCTATCTCTCTCTCCACCCCCCTCTTTTTCTCTCTCTCACATTCTGTTTTTTTTTTTTTTTCCCTGGACTCTCAGTTAAAGGCAGATAAAGGTCAGAGTCTAATTATCAGCTTGTTTTACATTGCAAAGAGATGTTCTGATGTCCCTCAGAGAGATTGGGCTGTGTGTGTGTGTGTGTGTGTGTGTGTGTGTGTGTGTGTGTGTGTGTATCCGTCTTCAAATCTCACTATGTCCTGCTCTAATCACCAACAGACCAAACTTTCATTCAATCCTTTATTATACGACTTTATGAATGCATCTGTAAGGCGTTATGTGACATTTATTGAACCTAATAATGCCCAGCATTGGTGTTACTCTGAAGTCAACAATTATGAGATGAGCATCTAGTCCGTGTTGATGTTCTTCTGATGACATCATGGGTGAAACCACAGAAGGAGGGAATACTTCACATGAACCGACAATTTGTGATCGCAATAATGAATACAAACAACAGGGAGCTCATACACAGGGGGCAGCTGTACACTTCTCAGTCCTCAAGGTCCTCAGTCAACCCCTGGACCTGCAGAAGAACATGGAGGTAGGGTGGTAGGGATTGAGAGTTAAAGTGACAGCACTTTCACCACCCTTGACATCCATGGCTGACGTGCCCTTGAGCAAGGCACACAAGACATGTGCTCCTCACGTTCCAATATGGCTGCCTACAGCTCTGATTTTGTGTGTGTTCACTGCCTCTAATCCCTAGTCTGTGTGTGTGTGTGTTCACAGGCACAGGTGGATTAAATGCAGAATCCTGTAGGTGTGTATATATAAGACAAGCAGAACTTTTATCATTAAACCACAACAGAAAAATAATTTAGGCAGAGAGCTGTGAAAAGACATTATCACATTATCCTCTAAGTATCTATTGGAGCACAGGGTCAGAGAGATCACATTGTTTACCCTGTAAGGGTGAAAAGATTCAGTTTCTTATATGCTGAACTGAAGCATGAGGGAAATAAAAGGATTACTGAAGCTTGTTTATGACCTGTGTATGAATATCTTTCACAGACACGGTTATATGAGCAGAAAAATGAGTTGTAATCTAAACATGCTAACAGTTTTCCAACAGATCCTATGATGAAAACGCTAACATGGCTAACAAAGGATACAGCATTTTCCTCCTTATTATAAAACGCAGTGGGATCCTTTAGATTTTAAATGCTGTGAGCCCTTCTTCATCACAAGGTGATAAATGAGCTACATGTATGAAAAATAAATCTATACCCACACACTATACTTTAGTGCTGCACTGAAAAGAAGGAAACTTGGCAACCAAAAACAAATCAAAGCTATCTTTGTGATCCAATCACATTTTTTTGTGGCTGAATTCACTCATAAGAGAACATTAGCACACTTTTGAACATATTTACATGTCTGCATTTATCCTTGGGAAACGAAGCCAGATGTTCCCATATATATATATATATATATATATATATATTTTTTTTTTTTTTTTTTTTTTCCAGTCCCCACAAAGTGCTAAATACAGAGGCACACAGTCCTCATTCTCACACAGCCCTGAAGATATTCAGCAGTGTGTTAGTGTTTCACTGTCAGTTTATTCAGCAGGCTACAATACTGCTACAAAGACTGTGATAATGAGTGTGTGTGTGTGTGTGTTTGGTGAGATGGAGCTGTGTGTGAGTTGACCTTATCAAAGTATGTAATTCACTCCAGACTTCATTTTAATTATAAATGTGTTTTATTCTATTTCATTCTCTTTCTCTCTCTCACTCTCTCTCTCACTTTCTCTCTCTCTCTCTCTCTCTCTCTCTCTCTCTCTCTCTCTCTCTCTCTCTCTCTCTCTCTCTCTTTCTCCTGTGTTGTATCTTTCTTTTTTTTTGCTTCTCTTCCTCTATGTGCATTGAATGCATGAGGTTAAGAGATGACTGTCAAACATTGTGTGTGTGTGTGTGTGTGTGAGAGAGAGAGAGAGAGAGAGAGAGAGAGAGAGAGATTAGTGATTATTGCCAATTAAATCAAGACTGAAAGGTCAGAGTCACATTTGTTCCCAATGGACCAAATCTTTACTTTAAAATTTACCAGGTGCTTTTCTTGAACATAAGTGTGTGTGTATGTGTGTGTGTGTGTGTGTGTGTGTGTGTGTGTACCATGTTTAACTCACTTTATGTGGACCAAAATCTGTCACACATTATGGAGAGGACATGTTTTAAAGTCACAGTCAATGTTAGGGTTAGACTTGGCAAGTATTAGTTACTTTAAGTTAAGTTTGGAGTCTATATAAAAACTATTAAAGTCAGGGTTGAGTCCCCATAACACAGGGAATCAAATGTGTGTCTGTGTGCGTGGGTATTGGTCCAAACCAAACCTTTTTATAATATGTTTATTGTTTTAGTTTTTTTCTTTAGACATGTATTTTAATATTAAGGTATTCAGGTGTAATCAATGGTAATGTTTGATTTATTTGAATTTTATTCTCTCTCTCTCTAGTGAATAAACACAAGCCATGGATTGAGACATCATATCGGGGACTAATCACGGAGAACACTGAAGAAGTTCTGCTGGATCCTCCATTAGTCGCCCTGGACAAAGATGCACCCGTACCATACGCAGGTGAGAGAGAGAAAGAGAAAGAGAGAGAGAGAGAGAGAGAGAGAGAGAGAGAGAGAGAGAGAGCACTAATTCAGCCAAATTTCTGCTGACACACACACACACACACACCTTCCCCGAGGCAGCGTGGGTGATTGTCTTTTCTCCAGCTGCCTTCATCGATGACCGGATGTTTTGGTTTTGTCCAGATTTAATCCTCTTGGTTGCCATATCCTCTGTGTTTCCAGATCCCACAGGGCTTCAGATCAGTTCTCATTTTCTTTTCTTGATGTGTGTCCATATTGCCTCGGACCTAATGCACGGGCACATGCACACACAGATGTACACAAAAAAAAACCAACCAGCCAAGAAACTGGTCAGCATCACAGCCACAACTGCTTGAGGCACAATGTGTGTGTGTATGTGTTATTGATGTGTTTTTTTATTTTTATTTATTTATTTTTTGTCTTCAGTCATTTATTCTTCCTTGTAAATGAAAGTCAAAATAATTGCAATACAAGATTTTATCTTTCGTCTAAGAAGAAGACGAAAGGTTTAAAGAAGGTTTAATTCCCTGCCCAGGTAACCACCTATGTTCCAGCAAATAAGAGTCATGTTTCTAAGTGTGCTTCATTAATTCTTATTACATTTCCCCACCTTTATATATTTGTTTTTCTGTTTTAACTATATATTTATTTGGAGGCAGAAACTTTAAACTATAGATTCACATATTCGTCTCTTCACTATTATTTTGAATAAACAGAACATGAATAAGCTTTTACTGCTCCCAAACTCTGCTCTGAATCTGCTCTGATTTATTTCTACATGTGCAGCATGTATGTGCATACACTGGGAGTTCTATCAGCAGATTTACACCAGGAGAAGAGACGGCCTGGCTCACAGTCTCTGAACTAATTCATCCCAAAGGTGCTCTATCGAGTTGAGGTCAGGACTCTGTACAGGCCAGTTAAGTTCTTCCACACCTAACCTGCTCATTGATGTCTTTATGGACCTTGCTTTGTGCACTGGTGCACAGTCGTGTTGGAACAAGAAGGGGCCGTCCCCAAACTGTTTGCACAATGTTGGGAGCATGAAATTGTCAAACGAAAACATCGTATGCTGAAGCCTTAAAAGTTGTAACTCACTGGAACTAAGGGGCAGAACTTAACTCTTGAAAAACAAACCCACACCATAATCCCTCCTCCACCTAACTTTACACTTGGCACAATGCAGTCAGATGAATTGGATAAGTGGTCACAGACAATAAATGAAGAAAATGCGGTCAGACAAGTATCGTTTTCCTGGTACCCGCCAAATTGCCAAACTTAGAAGTGTGATGCGTCACACCTGCTTGCACATGGAAACTCATTCCATGAAGCTCTTTACGCACTGTTCTAATCTGAAGGCCACATGATGTTTGGAGGTCGGTAGAGATTGACTCTCTCATTTTACATGGCCCACCACTTTGTGGCTGAGTTGCTGTGGTTCCCAATTGCTTCCACTTTGTTATAATACCATTGACAATTGACTATTGAGTATTTAGTAGTGAGGTAATTTTCACGGCTGGACTTGTTGCACAGGTGGCATCCTATCACAGTACCATTTTGGAATTGGGTTTTATAAACCTCTGGCAAAGGAAGTTATTGGAACACCTGATTTCAATTGGTTAGTAAATAGGTTTACTCAATTGGTGAGTAAATACTTTTAGCAATATGGTAAATATATGTATTCACACACACACACATACACACACACACACACACACACATATGGTAACTATGATGCTCCATACTTACTCTTTCTTTCTCTTACTCACACAAAAAACATACACACATTACACACACTTTTGTGTTTCTAAACAAGCTCTTGTTCAAGGCTTTATCTCAACTGGCCCCTACTCAGAGTTTCCGTCATTAATCACCGCAGAGATAAAACAGCAGACAGTACAGATTGACTTTCCGTCATCTGCGTCACTGGATGAGTGTGTCTTTACTTCCTCAGGTATGCACTGATAAAAGACTCTTTATAAGGAGTACTTATTGTCCAGGAAATTATCATCAGACACAGTGATGAAAAACAATGATAAAATTCACAATAAAATTGCGGTGATGAAAATACTAAAGAAATACTCAGATTCTCAAAAATGGTACAAAGTAAAATATTGCAAATAACTATGATTAGGTACACTAACTAACCTGTGAAAGACGACAAAAACAAAGACAATGTGCTAACCTTACTCCCTTGCTGTGTATAAACAGAGACAAACCCCAGTTCCCAAAACAAAACGGCAGCCACTCCCTACAACTGGTACACGTTTACAAACAGGTACAACAGACAAGCAACACTCACAAAAACATTCAACAATTAACAATTCAAAACACGAACCGAGTACAACAGCGCAAAAGGTAACAATTTAGTGAGGAACCATTCCTGCCGGGTGTGACATAACTCTCTCATTTATAGCTGATGGTTGAAGCCAAACCATGGACACAGATTCCGGCATCCGGCATGCAGTCAGTCAGGAACCCAGGACTGGATCCTAGAACATATGGACAGGACAGGACAGAAATACGAGAGAAACATCCATGCCCATAACAATAAACATACTCAATCAACAAGACACAACATTTCCAGAGATACAGACACTGAAGGCTCAGAGCTGGATCAGTGGAAGGGCTTCAGATGCCTTGGAATAATCTTGTTGCATTAACACGGTGTAAAACGAAGAATGGGTTTGTGCCGTACAGGTTCCTGCTCAGAGATCTGAGGTCAGCTCTGACCCTGAGACTGTCCTGTTGTTCTGGTGTTAATTGAGGGTTCTGTGCTCTTATCTCTTCTCTGTCGTGGTGAATCAGCTCCGCCTTAAAGCACGTTAATCTCCTCCTGAGTCTGATACAGAAAACACACACGCACACACCAGCATTGACACACACACCCCCTTTGAAAACCATGGACAGAGAGAAAGAGAGAGAGAGAAGACAGGCTAGCCATGGGGTGGCTTTTAACGAGCATGTGTGTGTGTGTGTGTGTGTGTGTGTGTGTGTGTGTGTGAGAAAGAGAGAGATATGAGGGAGTGTATTTAGTTTTTGTCAAGGGAAATGTTTTGAAAGGAAAGTTTGCTGATCACATTAATTAATTAGTCCATTCATTCGTTCACTCAAATTTTCTCATTCACATATTCACCCATGAATTAATTCACTCACACATGGCTTTTTTTCATTCATTCATTTATGTTTAATACATTCCGCCAATTAGGTATACATCCATTAATTCACACATTCATTTTTGTAACTCATGCATTCATTTATACATTCAATATTCATTCATGTATTAATTTATTCACAGATGATTTTTCCTCATACATCCTTCTATCCACACTTTCATTCACCTACACATTCATGCATGCATTCGTTACTGTATTTTTCATTAAAAATTCAGTCATTTATTAAATATATTCATTAATTCACAAAATCACCAAATTTTCACTCATACATTAAGTTTTACATTAATTCATAGATTTGTTTTCTTTCATTCATCTGTTAATAAGAATGATGATGTTTTGCTTGGCCATTCGTTTATTAATTTAGATATTCTTCTAGTAACACTTTAATGAATTCATGCATTCACATCCACAGCCCGAAGCTGGGGCTTCCTTTTCCCTCTCTATCCAACACTTGGTAGCAGCCATGGTGACCTCATGGCTCATGGACAGCAGCTCAAAAGCATCTACTGGCATTATTTTACTATAAAGACTCATGAAGTTCTAACAAACGCAAAGAGCTTGAAGTTGTTCCCTCAAAAGCTATTAATAAACTCTCAGACTGAATTAATTAGGAACAATAATTAGCACACTTTTAGTTGGCACTTCCACTCCTTCCTTCCTCTTCTTTTCCTTCGTTAATTTAGTCCTTCCACTCAGCTGTGATACGACTTTTGCTTTGAAACAATGCAGCGCTTTCATTTCTGGTTGCGTTGTTTGTGTTCATCTGGAACAGAGCGAACGTGTGAATAACACTGACTCATACATTTTATAATCTGCTTAATCACTGCATTATTTTATAATAAGTTCATTTTCACAGTGAGTCAGCCATGGACTTGTAAAATCTGTAAAACCTGAGTTCAATTGTGGTGACTGTCTGTGGGGCATGTGGTGTGTTCGCGCTGTGTCTGCACGGGTTTCCTCCTGGTGCTTCGGTTTCCTACCACAGTCCAAATACTCGTGTTGGTAGGTGGAGAGGCAGTGCAAATTTATCCACAGATGTTTGTGTGACTGGGTGAGTGTTTGAAATTGCCCACACATGTGAGTGACACCGTAAATTAATAAAAACTCTAAAGATAAAAAAGATCATTGTCATGCACATCAGGATTAGAGAAAATAGCTAAATAATCAATAAGTAAATAACACATTCTAAATATTTGTGAAGCAAACTGTCACATAAACACCACATGAATTGTGCGTTACTGTGCTGCAGGAATGGCAGAGCCTGTAGACAGTCAGTGTGCCCCTTGTGTGTGTTTATATGTGTGTGTGTGTGTGTGGGGGGGGGTACAAGTTTGTATAGCCTGTGTGCGCTCATGCACCTGTGTCTCCATGTAACATTTGCGAAGGGATTCAAAGTATGTGATCTTTTTTCGCCCAGTCCCTTTAGGGAAGCTGTACTGTATTATTTGAGAAGATGTGATGTTTTTATTCGCAACCAGGAGCAGTTAGAAACATCTATGCTGCAGGCGAGTGGGACAAATGCTAATGATTTTTGGCGGAAGTCGGCTGGTGCTGGACAAACATGATCATGATTATTTCCTCATTAAGAACAATAAAATAATCAGTCTTTCTACCAAACTATCCATTTGAACTCAGCAGAAGGCCTATGACCCACAGCAGTATACAGCTGTGTTAATGTAGCCATGGTGATAGCATTACTAGAAGTGTAGTGGCGTTCCTGCGGGACTGTCCTGTGAAGAGTTTTGCACACGTTTATAGGGATGTTTTGATCTAGATTCATTTGAGTCATTTCACATGAAGTTGAAGTATCTTCTAAAATCAATTCTCATTGTGTACACTTTAAGTACATCACAGTTATTAAAATGAGTTCAATGTATATGTTTGAAAACTGTAGCTCTGCAGAACATTTAGGGGAAAAAATGCATCCAAGTTGTTGCTTCATTTTCTTTCATTGTCTTATTTTCACATAATAACAGTAAACAAAAGATTACTTTATAAATAGCTTGCATAAATTCTACTGCAGTACTGAAACTAGAACACACAAAATAAGTAACAGAGCAACTTTGAAGAGCTGTTTGATTGGTTTCATTCATTTAAAAATAATTATAGATATTTTAGACACGTACTGCCACACACTGCACACTTCAATCACATTGGTGTGACCACTAACATAAAACAAAGGATCAGGCTTAGGTTTCTGCTACATATATAAAAAAATGCCTGGTTTGGCCCCACTTATGATCTGTGAGATCGGGACATCCCTACATTTTAATGATTTTCCATACTAAATTATATATACTATGTCTTATTATTCTGCCTTTGTTGCTGACAGACCAGGCTCAAAATGAAGATTTCCCTGACATAAGCTTCCTCTGACCACAGTTTTAGGCCTTTAATGTAATCGCTCTTGGGTTGGCTGGAGGTTCCTGTGAAATATATGGGTTGCTGTTATACTGTATGTCTAATAACGTCAGAACAACTGACACTATGTTGTCCACAAGTTAAGATCTGACGTTAAATGCTAGAGGTGAACAAGTTTAGACCAAGCTTTCAGGCTAATATTATTTCTAGCTAATGTTATTTGCACTTCTTTATGGACTTCACACTGATATCCCCTGACAATTGCTCTCTGTTTGAGAACAGATAAGAAGTACACCACCTCACACTCACTGTACATCATTATCATTATTCTCAAAGCAAACAAACCAGGGGAGTAAACAATACGCCTGTGACGCTAGCTAAATTTACACTTGTATCAGTTTCCATGGAGAAAAGATGGATAGCCTGACAAGATTAGAAAACTAATCAGGGTTAATAATTGAATAACGGTGTCATGTATAATACCTTAGATGTTCTTATTGTCATTCTAGAGTTGCTTGGCACACCCCCACTCCCACTGCTGCAACTCTGTCCTCTCTTCTGGGAATATTTTACAATAAACATTTCTGAGAGATATTGATGACATACAGCCACAAAAATCATTACAGAGATTAGGTACTAATAGTGGAGGATTCGCCCCAAATTGGCTGGTGCTCTTACTCCAGAGACATACAAATCCACCTCTCTACAGCTCAGTGTTACGCGGCTTTAAACCACTTTAGTTCATGTGCAGAGCATCCCCTTTATTTTATTTAAACTTTCCTGAAATTATGCTCGCTGCATATCTTTATCCACAGTGAGGAGACCTTATAATAGATTAAATAATGCATTGTAGAAATGTCTGCAAACTTTTGGGTATTGTCTACCTGTCACTCGATAGGATCTTGACAGACCCTTTTGGAATTCATCCCGAGTTTCCAGATTTCATCATCTGGAACACACACACATACACACACACACACACACACACACACACACACTCAGCTTGGGGTACTGCTGAGATGAAGCTGCTCACTCACGTATTGGAGCACCCTAGGAAGCTGAGGGAAAGTAGCGCACATTAGGTTCATTTGCTATCTGTCTTTGTGCAGGTTTTGCTCACTATAGAGCTGTGCTTTCATGTGATATGATTTCAGCTTTTCTTTACATGTACGTCCCACTTATCAAGGAGCAGATGGCCTGACAAGCATGGCGGCGCCTTTGAGGATGAAGCCAGGAAAGTGAAATGAAGGAGAGAGGGATGGAAATGTAAAGTGACAGATGCGGGGGAAGGTGCACTTATCATAAAGTCAGGCTTATTGAGGTTATAAAGTGGGGTTAAGAAGAGTAGATGTGAGGAAAAATGCAAGGCCAGCAGATAATGGGCCGCTCTGATGAGGTCATTGTCTAAGGGGTTCCCCAGGGCTCAATTCTGGGCCCATTATTAAAGCGCTTTACCGGTGCGCTTTTAGGCTCGGATAAATTGTCAGCCTTTAAACGTTACATTTATTGCAGTATTAATTTACTTGTGGCACTTGTAAATACATTCAGGACACACACACACACACACACATATTTGAAAACAAATAACCTGATCATGTATCAGGTTATATTCCAAATGACATGGATTTAAATCTCGAGGCAAAAATGCTTATTGATTCAAGGACAACGCTGAGGATGTTGCAGCCTAATTATCTCCAGCATAATTATGACCGATGGCCAGGGATGAGCATGTTACATTTGGGTAATTGCAAATAGGTCAGAGAATGAAATGCACGTAATAATCCATGCATGTAATATGGTCATGCAAAACACACAAAAATAAATAGCCACTTATGAGTGGTCAGAGGTTTCCCGCTGAGCAGTTCAACGTCTGTTTACACTGCCCCCTGCTCTGAATTTGACACAGTGCTCTTGCACTTGTAACTAATAATTTGTAATAAAACATGCAGCTTAATAGTTAGCACTTTTTTTTTACCTCTTTTTATGTGATAGTCAGGACCACCACAGAGCAGGCATGATTCTCAGAGCTGCAGTGACACTGATATGATGGTGGTGTGTGTTGGTGGTCCACATTTCTTATGTAAGTGTGTGCAAAACTGAACAAGCTCCATCCAAGAACACAGTTCCACTACTCTCTTAAGAATGGATTAAGAAAATGAGGGTATAGATTTAGACACATGATACTTTTCCATTTCACAGTACCTACTCGTCTCGGCACGGCTCGATGAGCTTTTCATCTGTGGTTCCTGGGCGCTTTTCCATTAGCACAGCTTCCCTGGTGTCATTGCACTACTATTGTTTAAACTTCTTCCAAAGACCACAGCATCATTTTATGAGCTGGTGTATTGAGTCAAATTGAAAACAAATGTGATCTCTGCTGTAGCTTGGAGATTTTACAGATGGTGAGTGGTGCTGGATGTCTGTATTTCTCGTGATTGATCAGTCTCTTTGGCCAGTCAGTGCTCTGCAAGGTTTGCATGACACATGAAGTTTCTACTTAGCTCGTTTGGAACTGCACGTGAGCAGAGAATGATTACTTGTTCCATGTACCAGGTGCAGAGCTGAGCCACATAGGTACCATGCAGTGTCCCAGACTGTACAAAACTTTGGCCTTGCTACTAAAGGGACAGCTGCTATTTAAGGAAAGCTTGGATCCCTAATAGGCACCAATTGTCAAAACAGTTTAACTGCTGCTGATAAATGGAACCAGACACATCAGGTTAAAAAAGGGTGCTCAAGGCTTTCAGGCACAGAAACATGGATTGGGAATGTGTGGGGGGGGCAAGAAAATAAAAGATACCAGTTCCTTTAAATGCAGCGTGAGAGCAGGAGCCTGGTAAGCTTTAGATTTCAGTGCGTCAGGTATTTCCAGTCTGTGTTTGAAACAGTCCAATACTCCAAAGATATCCTGCCAAAAGCTGGCCAGTGGTCAAAACTGGCTGATGAAAGATGTGGAAGGAAAGTGACATAAACTCTTCAATCAAGACGGTCTACAGCTGCTCAACCGAGAATCCAAGAGCATTTTTGGCACAGTAGTTGTCATACAATATTTTGTACCTTTCATGACCATTACCTTTTTTTCTTGTCAGTTTCCTCATCCATGTTCCTCTTTCCAGATTGGATTAGTTTAGGAGAAGGGGACGTCTGTAAACACACAAACACCAATGTTGCCTACACTGCCCTGAATGCTTGCAGTGCAGAAATGCTCTGTCACATGGAAGGTCAGTGCTCTGCATGCACATACCAAGTACCATGGACCTTATGTTTGTGGGGCTTAAATGCAGTGTTCACCATTTTAATCCTATATAATTTTTATTTATAATTAATCATTGTTTGATAGCCAGGCTCTTTGCATGCTGGAAAAAAGGTCTGGTGTTTTTACACAGCCCTGGCCCATTAAATAGGGAAAAAAAAAAAAACCTCTCTCTGAACCAGTTCAGGGGTTGTCTCTGTTGGTTACCCACTCCGGTGTGGCTAAGAGTCTTTGCTCTGAATGTTCTCCATCCACAGATTCATCCCACTGTGTATTAAAAATTCCAGAAAGTTCCAAAAACAAAGCTTAAATTTGTGGTCTGAAGCACTGCACTGAATCCACGTGAATGAAGTGATGTGCAGAACACCCTGCTGTAGCCCCCCACCATTTCACACATCCTCAGTCTGTGTGTCTGGGCATTGTTCAGCTGGCGACTTTCGTTCTCTGATTGTACTTGTGTCTGTAATGAACATGTACAGACAATCACTGATTGTTGTAACCGTGGGGGTCTTAGAACCTATCTACAGATACTGAGTGATAAATGTACGCATCTCCTCAGTGACTAAACTCTTACATAAAATTATCACACAACGTTTCTAGCGAACTGAGTTTTCTCCAAACCCAAACAGGATCATTTGATTCTAAACAATAGATGTCATTCTTTAAATGCACGGAAGTGATCCATGTTCCTGAAGTCTAAATACACAGGAGGCTATCTCTACTCCTCTGGGAAGATTTTCTCACTAGTCGTGGATCACAAACCCCACTCCATCTCGTCCAAAAGATATTGATTCTAGCTCTGTCACTTTACAGAATACAGGTCCACTGTTCCACATGAAAATGCTGGGGACAGTAATACCCCCATTATGTGCAGCTGCTTCAGAGCATCCTATCCAATTGGTCTGTGTGTCATATTGAACAGCCGTGTGAGGGTGCAGAATTCACCCTTAATTCAGATTTAGAAAATTCATATTGTTTTCTGACAGGTTTGAGTCTGAATTTTAATGATTTTTATATTTATTTCATTTGAAAATTTAATTTTGTTTTTTCCAGGTTTTTACAGCTTTGGTTGTGTGGGGTGACCAAATGTTTCCTTTGAGACATGAGTCCCACGCATTGCTTCTTTTCAAATGACATGATTTTTTGCCAATTTTTAAATCTGGTTTACATTTGGGTGCTAGTTGGCCCTAGTCTTCAAATTCTGGTGTAGACGGAGGTGACAGTCAGAGGGAAAGCCCAGTTGTCTGCAAGGGGCTCTGTCTGATTCTGGCTCTGACAGTTGGAGCATAACAAACCTGTTTGATTTTCTTGACTTTTCTTTGGACATAGTTTGTGGTGTAAACACTTCAACAATTTGAGTCTGAATTGGTCCAATCAACAGCCAATGAAAACTGGGCACAAAGATAGATGCAGAAAACCATATCCAAAAAGTGTCCAAATATAAAAATCTATAAAATAGTCAAACCTTGGAAAACTACACAAACAGTATTATCTTTGTGCCTTTACAACCTTTAGCCTAATTTTCCATTCCACCTTAAATCGTGCAGCAGCTACATTGTGGAGTCTTTTACTGCTGCAGGCTTAATGCATCAGAAACATTTAAGGTGGAATTTGGCCTCAAATATGAATGTTTCTGTTTATCTCCTGCTCCCTCTGCAGTCTGTAGAGACAGATATGATTTCTGTGTTTGTGTCTGTATCTCCTAGGTAACATGAGTCACACTGTTTTGTGATGGGTTTGGTTCATTTGAGCAGCAGGTAGTGTCGCAGTCACACAGCTCCAGGGGCCTGGAGGTTGTGGGTTCGATTCCTGCTCTGGGTAACTGTCTGTGAGGAGTTGGTGTGTTCTCCCCGTGTCTGCGTGGGTTTCCTCCGGGTGCTCCGGTTTCCTCCCACAGTCCAAAAACACACGTTGGTAGGTGGATTGGCGACTCAAAAGTGTCCGTAGGTGTGAGTGAATGTGTGAGTGTGTCTGTGTTGCCCTGTGAAGGACTGGCGCCCCCTCCAGGGTGTATTCCCGCCTTGCACCCAATGATTCCAGGTAGGCTCTGGACCCACCGTGACCCTGAACTGGATAAGCGGTTACAGATAATGAATGAATGAATGGCATCTTTCAAATCTCCATTAAATCGGCAAAAAAACAGATGTGTGTTTGTTATCTGCGGCAACTTTAAAAACCATGTAGTGTACACAAAGCTTAAGAGAACACGTCAGAGAAGGCAAACTGCCCAGATCTGTCACATCAGCTGTAAGCAGAGGAGGAGACATTTTACCCACACAGTGAGCAAGGCCGATACTCTAGTACTCCCAGCCTTGGAGGACTGAGGGATCAAACCAGCGATCTCCTGGTGATTGAGCCGACTTCTTTTACAAACATTGGTGCATGGATTTAAAGTTCTTCACCAAAGATTAATAGTCAATATAAAATCTCACAGTTCTGTTATTGCTGGCAATTTCAGGGACTCATGGAGGGGTCAACCCCACTATGAAATAAAGCCATATTTCATTTTACAGCAACTTTTTAAAAAATCCCAAAGCAGGATTTGTCCAGAACCTTTTCACCAGGCTTTTTTTTCCCCAGCTGTAATGAAAACCACATTAAGCCTAAATACAGCAGAGAGTGTCCTCTGGTCTGAGGAGAGTGTTTGCCTGTAGCCGGCCACTCAGTAAATGCATGGGCTCCTGTAAAAGCCCTGACCCCTGGAGCATGATGAGTGCGTATTTAAAGAGGTCAGGTGAGCTCCGCGGATGAGTGCTTTTTACTCCTCCCTTTATCCCTCGTTTTATCCCTCTTTTATTGATTCCCTGCAGTGGGTTTTTCTCAGTGGCACTTACAGCTCCTATCAGAGTGACTGGCTATCAGAGCCTCCACCTGAGAGAGAGAGAGAGAGAGAGAGATAGTGAATATGAAGAGAGAGTGAAAGTGATATGGGAAAAACCAGCTATTAGGGGTAGAGATAGAGAAGTAAAGAGAAAAAAGAAACAAAGTGAAGACGAGTGAGGAATGGCAGGAGTGAAAGAGGTGGAAAGAAAAGAGAGAAGTGTAAGTGATACAGAGATGGGAACGGGAGAATAGAGACAGAAGTAGGGAAAGAAAGATAAGGGGTAGAGGAAATGGGCAGCGTGGAAAGATTTGGCGAGTGGGATAGAAGTGACAGAAAAGATGGAGAGACTGGGATAAAGGGAGTGAAGAGGTGTGAAATGAGGAAAAGAAGATAACAAAAGCAAAGGAAAGGAAAATGGATAAATAAATTAAAAACACACAATGGAAGTTGTGTGTGTGTGTGTGTGTGTGTGTGTGTGTGTGTGAGAGAGAAAGAAAGAGAGAAATATCATCTGTAATGTAAGGTGTAAGTGAGAGTTAAAGCCTGAGGGACTGAAATGCTCTGTGTGCACTCACAGTGACCTCTTCCAGAACAGATAGACAGATACACACACACACACACACACACACACACACACAGGTTTTATTAACCTTGTGAGGATTTTCATTAGTACTGGAAGACTGAAATTAGCCTAGTGTTCTCACATAATTATAATATAAAAGAAAAGCAATGGACACACACACACACACACACACACACAAATAACAAAAGGATAGTGACCTTTAACAGTTGATGTCTTCTTTGTGCCAAAAACATAACACTCCCTCCTCCCCCCCCCCCCCCCTCTCTCTCTCTCTCTCTCTCTCTCTCTCTCTCTCTCTCTCTCTCTCTCTCTCTCTCGTACACACACCTGCGTTTGAGTGTGTGTGAGAGAGACAAATGAAAAGCCAGTTAAAGATGGTGTGATTAAATCAGACTGATAATTACGTTCCTTGGAATGGTATCTAAATTAAATTTGAAATGGAGTTGTATTAGGATTATGATTCCTGTGTGTTTGGCCGGTTGTGTTTAATTAGCATTATAAGTGTGTGTGTGTGTGTGTGTGTGTGTGTGTGTGTGTGAGAGAGAGAGAAAGAGAGAGAGAGAGAGATTGTACTGCCACAGACATCAAACACACACTAGTAATTAACACACAATCTGAAAGTCCTTTTATAGTTTACAGGTTGTGAACACTGTAGCTGTGTTGGGAATGGGTCACCCATTAACCCATTCCCTGCTTGGATGGTTGTATACTCTCCGAAAATCAGTACAGTAGAGGTACGTTATTGGTCACTACAGGTACAAGCAGTGGTTTTAAAGCCCCCTAATATGCATTACATTCTCTTCTCCAGAAGGAGAGTTCAACATTTGTAATCTCTCATTATTGAACTGTGTAGACAAGGTTGCGGTGGGTCCAGAGCCTACCCGGAATCACTGGGCGGAAGGCAGGAATACACTCTGGATGGGGTGACACACACTCACACATCCGCTCACACCCCAATGGACACCCTCATTACTCTATTTACAGGTACCATTGCAGTAAGTTGTCTGTCTATTGCTCTGCATACATCCTCAGCTCACATTCACGTTCTCTTCAGTGGTCAGGTTCCCCACAGAGCCACTACGATTTGGGTGATGGATCATTATCAGCGCTAACGTGGTGGTGGTACGAATGGATCAGACACAGCAGTGCTGCTGGAGTTTTTAAACCCTTCAGTGTCACGTATGGCAGAATGCTGGAATACACCAGACGTGATGTTTTCAGTGTTTTGTTATGTTGTTAATTAATGAGAAAAACAGTTTTGTGTGTGTGTGTGGGCAATGTGTGTGGGTGTGGAGTTTAAGGTTAAGGTGGAGTTATTATTGTTTGGCTGTGTTCCTATAGAGAAAAGAGAAATTAACACATTTAATTAGAATCATTAACTTATCGTTTTGTGTACATCTCTCTGCTTTCCAGTCTCTTCATTAACAGATTCATCAAGCAGCTCTGTGTGTGTATGTGTGTGTGTGTGGTGTGTGTGAGAGAGAGAGCGAGAGGGTGTGTTAATAAAAGAACTGCCTTAGCTTCTACTTATTTGAAATTGTGAGTATTTTCAGGCTTTTAATGAGGACTGACGAGAGAGGGAGACGTGGCTGCGTGACATTTTGTGTTTGTAGATTTTCTGGTTTAATACTTCTTTGGTTTACACAGTTTGTAATTCATTAGAGACTCTACGTTGTGCCTACACTCTCAAAAACTTTATCAGAAACACCTAACTTATTGATTTTCTACAGGTTTTAACAGGTTTACAGAGGCCCATCTGTTACGCCACACTTTAGCACACTGTAGATTTCTCTTTATGAGACTTTCATTTATACTTTGAAAAAAAGTTGTATAATCATTATATTGATTTATAACACTTTAATGTGCAGCAGGTGCACTCTCAGAATAAAAAAAGGTACAGTAGAGATGTATCTTTAAAGGTACAACAATGTTGTTAAAGACCGGTTGTGTTCCCTAAAGGTACATTACATTCTCTTCTCCAGATAAAGAGGTGGATATTTGTAATCTTTTATTATAGAACCGTGTAAAATAAAATAATATAAGTCCTGGAGATCTAGCGGCACAGTGGCACAGCAGGTAGTGTCGCAGTCACACAGCTCCAGGGACCTGGAGGTTGTGGGTTCGATTCCTGCTCCAGGTCACTGTCTGTGAGGAGTCTGGTGTGTTCTCCCTGTGTCTGCGTGGGTTTCCTCCGGGTGACTGTCTGTGAGGAGTGTGGTGTGTTCTCCCTGTGTCTGCGTGGATGTCCTCCGGGTGCTCCGGTTTCCTCCCACAGTCCAAAAATACACGTTGATAGATGAATTGGTGACTCAAACATGTCTGTAGGTGTGAGTGTGTGTCGTCCTGTGAAGGACTGGCGCCCCCTCGAGGGTGTATTCCTGCCTTAAGCCCAGTGATTCCGGGTAAGCTTCAGGCCCATCATGACCCTGAACTGGATAAGCGATTACAGACTATGAATGAATGAATGATGTCCTGGAGATGTAATGGGGTGTGTGAAATCAACACAACTTTAAAATCTACTTTATGTACATCTAATTATGTACCCTAATCTAAGAGGAAAGTGTTGTTGTCACAACTCCAGGGTCCACTGATAATTCTCCAATCTCTGGAATCCTTAAAACTAAAAGGCTGTGTTTTGTATTACAATTCCTTTAAGATTGATATGCACCTGAGATCTAAAGTCCTGTTTAATAGAACGCTGCAATAATCCGATCGCTTCCTGACAGCCATGAACGGGACAACATTTAATGGTTTTACATACTTTTCTCTCCAATAAATCTGCTCCACACTGTCTTCAGGAACAACCTTCTGCATCACTTGGGCGTACTTCACTTCTGTAGATGGAACAGACAGAAGCATAGGAGGCACCAGGAGCCCCAGCCCTTTTTCCCTCAGGCTGCTGGTTTCCTCTTTGGTAAGACATTGGATTTAGAGCGTGAGGGCTGGTTTGAGCTCCAAAAGGAACTGTCACTGTTTTACTCTGGTTGATTCATTTTACTCATTTTATTCATGATTTTATTCCCATGTACTGGCCTTATTCTGTCTGTCGTGTTTTTTTTTGTTGTTTTTTTTTTGTGTGTATGTTTGGATTTTGACCTTATAGTGTGATTGACGGTGTACTTTATATTCTTTGAATTTTTCTGGCTTGGATTTTCGGGTCTACATTTGTTTTTAAAATTTCTCTGTTGCATGTTATTTGTAGACATCTGAATTACTCTCCTGAACTGACAGTTGAGCATGACAATAATACTTGACACATTTAATGGTTTAATACAGCACAGATTAATGTTTTAAATCATTTGGAATTGAGAAAATTAAAAGGTTTTGCTCTTGTTGTTTTTGTTTTTAAAGTTACCATTTTGGACTATAGATACTATTACATTCTGTGTGTTTTTGTATTCCTGTGTGTGTGGTGTGTGTGGATGTGTGTATGTGTATAAGAGGGGGTACTCTCACAAGACGATCCACTTCAATGACCCACAATGCAGACACCTTTCAGATAGAGCTATCAAAGAAGAGCCAAGATTTCCTCCGGCAGATTCTCCACTGGATGAATGTGACTGTCGGCTGTGTGTGTGTGTGTGTGTGTGTGTGTGTGTGTGTGTGTGTGTGTGTGTTTGTGTGTGTGTGTTTTAGTGTCAGTGTTTATCTAGCCTTTGGGAGACAGTAAACGCTGATTAAGTGTGTTTTGTCTGGAAGGTGATGAATGAGTGGTGCTGAAGCCCAGATAGAGATGTGGTAAATGTGTTAGAGATTTATATCTCCCCTCTGAGCTGTAGATTAGTTCCGTCTCGGACTGAAACTGACCAAGGGCTGGACATTGGTGCAGAACTGACAGCTTTAAATAAGGTTAAAGTGATAGTTCAGGGGCAAAAATCTAATGTATACAATTTTCCCCTCAGTTTGAATGTAGTCCATTAGTTAGAAGCATTTTCCTTAGTTTTCTGCTGGAGCTACAAGGCTAATGTGGCTAATAAATAATGAAAGCTAATTACCTGTAATTAGCATGGTGCTAACTGAGCCTAAAACATTACACACTCACTTTAAATTGTGCCATGTGTGTAAGGAAGCCCAGCAGTCTTTTTTATATATAAATTTGATTTATTTTTTGTTTCCAAACAGTTTTCTTCACAGTTTCATTAATGGCCAGAGTCGTAAAGGAATCAGAGCCAGAGATAAACAGGATAGAGTCATGGTTAATCCACTGTTTACAGTAAGTTCAGGTGAGATATGATAGACATGTAAATTTTGAGTCCTGAGTTATCCAGCTGAGCTCATTAACAGTAGAGAAAGTAGCTGAAGTTTATTGTTTTTATTTCCTTTTATTTATGTATTTAACATGTTGTAAATGACCTGCCTAGCTCCACTCCGCGTTGAGGCTCAATCTTATTCTGGAGCTTCTTTAGCATGACGCCCATGGCCACCGTTACATTTCACACCGATGAACCAACATAAACCTGTGGGTGGAAATGCACAAAGTGGTATTAAATTAGGTTCGTGGTTAGGAACCTAAGAGTTCCACATTGGTGGGAAAGGGCTTTTGTGTTTTTTTGTGTACAAAAATAAACTAGCTAAGTGAGAACGATTAGCATTTTCTATTATACTATAGTATTACAGCTCAGCTGTGCTCTCCTTTCACAGAGAAACAAAAGTGGTAAGGTTCTGTTTCATTCTGACCACATGAGTTTCGCACAAGGGCTAAAACAACAACAACTACAACAACTAAAACCCCAAACTAATTTTGATGGACCACATTAGAGTAACAGCATGTCGAATTCAGCTTAAGTAACAAAAACAAGGTGTTCAATTTGGATTTATTAAGCTGAAATAGGCAAAAGAGCAGAGTGTGGTGGAGATGGAGTGGATGAGAATATATGAGTGATATAATGAGATAATGTGTGGCAGAGTCTTAATTAACAAATGGCAGAACACTGTTATTCAGCATAATTTTCATCACAATGCAAATGTAATTTCCATCCCATAATGTCCATTACCCACATTCTTATCCTGAAGGTCTCTGCTGTAAGTTTGGAACATGCAGTACTCTGGAAAATTTTAACCCCCCACCCCATCCCCCTTTGATTTAATTTCCAGTCTGAGCTGTTATTAATACAACTTTATTACAGAGAAGCCTCTGCAACTAACTAGAGTTGACCGTCCATTTCCTTGAGTTACACATCTGTGGATTTCATAAACCAAGGATCAAAAATATACCAAAGAATTAAAAATGCCAAGAAGTTACAAAAGCAAAGCTGTTTGCAGTGCTAGCACCCCCCACCCCTACCCCAACCTCAACCCCTTAAACAATACAGCAGGCATCACAAAATGGCAGACCACGGTGTGGGCCCAACTTTATGAAAAAGAAATACTAATCTTCATGGGGCGTTATTTTCTTCAGACGGTCACAACAATTGACATTATGCACAGCTAATCCAGGTAAAACAACAATAACTTCACTGAATTAAGCCAATCAAAATGATTGTTTACTCGGCGTGGCCAGTTCACTAGAGTGGGACGGACATGAGAATGAGAACAGGGTGGTTGGTCCAGAGGTCTCTCTCTCTCTCTCTCTCTCTCTCTCTCTCTCTCTCTCTCTCTCTCTATCCTTCCTCTCTGTCTCTCAGTTCAGTTCATTGATGCTGTATTGAAATGAATGTAATGAGATATACTGTTGCCAATGCAATAATCTATGAACAAAACAATGCATAGAAATTAGAAAACAAAAATCACAATGAAATAACGAAACAGATTTCAATTATTTACAGAAATTATTGGTGATCAACAAAGAAGGTCAAACAAAAGCAAACAAAAAAAAATCAATATAAGAATGTAATAATCATCTTTCTAAAGGTTTTTCCCTCTCTCTCTTTCTGTCTCTGTATCTCTCTATCTCTCTCTCTCTCTCTCTCTCTCTCTCTCTCTCTCTCTCTCTCTCTCTCTCACGTTGAGTGAAAGGTACAGTGTCAGTTTGGTGGTGTATAGAGAAACAGATTGTGTGAGAGTGTGAGGCTGTGCTCTGTGTAAATGGGTTCACCTCTGACAGATCTGTGTGTGATGCTTATCCTGTAAACTGCGTTCATGGCTCTGATCGAGTCACTGTACATGACACCAGGTGCTATTCCCACCCCTATTCCCCCAGGAATACCAGAATTAATTCCTTCAGCAGGAATTCCCTCTGAGATCTGTAAATGTTGTATTAAAAGTCACGTGGTGTGTTTGGCTTGGAGAATGGGAGAATCATAAGCTAAGCGTTTGTAGACACTGTGCTTCTTCTGAAATAAAGGCTGTTAATGGGGAATCCCCCTGACCCACGCAGGCTCTTCTGTGAAAGTTTGATTGAATTCAGCCATTAAAAACTATAGTGAAATACAGATGCTGGATGATTAGTCCTACATCCACTCATCCCACATATACACCACATTGGTCATGGTAAATGTAGGCTCATGTGCAGCTGCTCCAGTGCATCCCAGGTTGAGGGCACCTGATAGTAGCAGAGTTCACTCATTAGAAGCAGTGTCTGGATACTTTGGACAACACTGATTATATTAAAGCCTGGAGGAGCACAGATTTAACTCGATGCTGTGGTTAGACATGGGTGATTAAACATAATCAGCACTAAACGAGTGTGTGTGTGTGTGTGTGTGTGTGTGTGTGTGTGTGTGTGTGTGTGTGTGTGTGTTGAATGGGTTGATGTCCTGGAGGCTGTCTGACACTGAGCTCTGAATAAGTCTGTATTGATCTGTATCGAGAGCTGGATGATGTAATTGTTTTACCTTTTCTGAATTTGGAAGCTGGAATATCAGTGGAAGAGGAGAAAATAGGAGAGAAGAGAGGAGAGGAGAAAAGACAAGATGAGAGGAATGGAGATGAGAGTGGAGGGAAGAAGAGAAAAGAGGAGAGGAGAGGGTAGGAGAATGGTGGAGATGAGAGAGGAGAGGAGAAAATAGAACAGAGGAGAAAAGAGGAGAGGTGGGGAGGAGAAGATAGGAGAGGCGTGGAGATGAGAGGAGCAGAGAGGAGAGGAGGAAAGATTGAAGGAGAAGAGAGGAGAGGAGAGGAGAAGAGATGAGAGGGAAAAAAGAGGACAGGAGAGGGGTGGAGAGGAGTGGAGAGGATAGGAGAAAAGAGGAGAGAGGTGGAGAGGAGAAGATAGGAGAGAGGTGGAGAGGAGCGGAGGGGAGAGGAGAGGAAAGGAGAAAACGAGAAAAATAGGAGAAGAAAAAAAAAGAGAGGAGGGAATAGGAGCAAAGAGGAGAGGAGAGGAGAGGAGAGATGAGAGTGATTGAGGGATCAGAAAGGGTGGAAAAGGATGAGAGAAAAGATGAAGAGAAAAAGAATGAAGTGAAGAGTAGATTAAGACCAGAATGGATACACGAACAACAAAAGTAAGTGAGCGAGGAAAAGAAGAAGCAAGTAGAAAAGAAGAGACCGAAAGAAGAAGAGATGAAGCGAGAATGAAAGGACAGGAGTGAAAGAGGATAAAAGAAAGGGAAAAGAAGAGAGGAATAAAGAAGAAGACTGATGAAGAAAAGAAGAGACAAGGAAAAAACAGAGGACAATTGAAGGATGCAAAAATAGGCCGAAATGGGAGGAGAGAGTGGAGGATGAAAGAGAATGGAGGATTAAGGAGAAGAGTAGAATGGGAAAGAGGAGAAAGGGGACGCAGGATGAAAGAAGATGTTGCGTGCCGGAGAAGACAGAGCAGGAGAAAAAAAATGGAAGATGACACATGGATGGGGAGGAGGGGGAAAAAGGAGAGGATGGATAGAGGGTTAAAATAGAATATTTCAGAGAAGAGAAGAGTATAAAAATGGAAAGAGGTGAGGAGTATACAAGACAGAAGAAGAGAAGAAAGAAAGGAGAAAAAGAGGAAAGAAAGTAGAAAGGAAGGGAAACGGCCGAGAATAGAAAGGGGAGTCAAAGTGACGGAATTAAAAATGTGAAGAGAAGAGAGAGAAAGAGGGGAAGAAAGGAAAGAAGGGAAAATAGAAGAAAGTGGAAGAATGGAGAAGAGAAAAGGAGCTGAAAAAGTCAAAAGGAGAAAAGAACAAAAGAACATGAGAAATAAGTGAAAAGAAAAGCAGAGATAGAATTAGAGAAAAAGAAGGAAGAAGAATGGAGAGGCAAGGAAAATGAAAAGAGAAAAAAGAAGAGCAAAATGAGAAGAGAAGAGAAGAGACTGAGGATTCACACTGATGTGATTATAACTGTGTTTTTAATGATAGTTTGACCGTGAACACACAGACGGACCATGGTTCCGAGGGGACACTGTCCGGTGCTTAATTGTTCTCCACTTCGAGACCACGCTGCTCAGAGTGTAATTTTTTGCTCGGCTCTTGCTTGACTAATACCATAACGAGTTTGATTACATCACTTTTCATTACGGCTCCACTCACAAACCCGGGGCTCATGCACACTATCTAAGGCCTGCAGCTCTGTGTGTGTGTGTGTGTGTGTGTGTGTGTGTGTGTGTGTGTCTGTGTGTGTGTGTGTGTGTCTGTATGTGTGTGAGAGAGCTTTTATTAATGAAGCTACAAACTGACTCTAACCTCAGTGACTCTGTAAATCCTCCAGACTATCCACTGCTGTGATGTTCTCTCCTCATTTCGGAATCGTTACAAATATGCTAATTAAAAAGCTGCTGATTACTGTGCTGTTTTTGACACCCTAATATTAAAGTCTTGACAGGGTGGTGTAAATAAGAGCTGATAAGGAAACGTTATAGTACATTTAGTAAATGAATGTGTTATATTCATTTTTTCACCCTGTGTTACAACTTCATCCTGATAACAGTCGTGGTAAACTGAATGATCACTGGATTGGGAACACTTACCTGTATCTACACATATATTCCATTGTATCAGCTCCACTGAGCACAACAAGAGCACTTTGTGGTTCTACAATCACAGACTGTAGTCCATCTGTTGCTCTGCAAACTTAAATTCATTTTCATTCATTCATTATCTGTAACCGCTTATCCAATTCAGGGTCGCAGTGGGTCCAGAGCCTACCTGGAATCATTGGGCACAAGGCGGGAATACACCCTGGAGGCAGCACCAGTCCTTCACAGGGCAACACACACTCACACATTCACTCACACCTGCGGACACTTTTGAGAGGAAACCCATGCGGACACGGGGAGAACACACAAACGCAAACTTAAATTAAAATCCCCATTTCACCCTTTTCTTCAGTGGTCAGAATCCGGGGAGGTGGATCATTCTCAGCGCTGCAGTGACGCTGACGTGGTCACTGAAATGGATCAGATACAGCAGGTGATGCTGGAGTTTTTAAACACTGTTTCCACTCACTGTCCACTCTGTTAGACGCTCCTACCTCTTTGGTCCACCTTGTAGATGTAAAGCCAGAGACAGTAGCTCATCTGTCACTGCACAGTGCGTGTCGGTCGTCCTCTAGTCCTTCATCAGTGACACAGGACGCTGTCGGCTGGATGTTTTTTGTTGGTGGACTATTCGATTATGTGTGATGCTGGTATGGTAAATTTATAAATTTTTACGTAGCAGATGCACTGACAATAGAGACCCTAATACAAGGGGATATTTCACACACTGCCAGAGAAGAACCAAGACTCAAAAGTAGAAAGTTCATAAAAAAAAGCAACATTAAGAAGTAACAAATCTCTAATTGTAAGAGATTTGTAATAAACTCCAAGAGGAACCAAGATGTGAAAAGCAAAACCCTCTAAGAGAATTAGCAGAACATCAGAAGGCATAAGGAAATAACACTAATAAGAATCAAGACTCAAAAAGAAACTGTCCAAGCCTAAAGAATATACTCCAAGAGGAACAAAAAAAAGGAAAAAACAGGACTCAAAGGGGGAAAACCCTCCAAAATTATAACGAGAAGAACCGTGAGAAGAACCAAGACTCAGAAGTAGAGCCCCCGCTCAGTAGAATTACTCTGTTAATAAAGGAAACAGAGGCAATGTCCTGAAACTTAGATTTCCAACTTTGTCCATGCCGTGTTTGTAATTAGAATGGAAATGTTGTTGTGCCCACTGCAGCGGAAATCTCCTCTCACCAGATCCGTCCAGAAATCTCACTTTCAGATGCACTTTGCAGTCTCAGTCTTCACTGGGAAATCCATCGTGTGTTTCGCTGAGAGCACAGTCCGGCCCTGGAGGCTAAAACACTGCCAGATGACCCGACTGCTCCAGAGCAATGGAAGAAAAAGACTTTTTTAACCGAGGATCTGGCAACCGTCCACTGGTCGCACAGCAACTTCAGCCTCAGTTGCTGGACATTACGTGACCAAATGGGCAAAAGTGAGTGGAACTTTTTGTCCGATTGTGTGTGGAGTCTCGAGGCGGTGTGACGAAAGCTCTCCAGTTTCAGATCAACGTGTCAGAGTGGATTTATACAAGCAGCCTAAATATTAGCGAAGATAGAGTTTAACGAGAGAGAGAGAGTGTGAGGGAAACACAGAGAGAAAGAGCATGTAACCCCTTTCTGCAGCATCCAATTACTCATTAGAATAAAAGTAGCAAAAGAGCCTTATTCAGAGATGAGTCTCTTTCTCTCTCTCCTTCTTTCCTCTTCCTTCCCTTCCATTTCTCTCTCTTTCTCCTTCTCTCTCCCCTGTGAGTTTTAGACGCGCTGTATTATTTCAGTGTATAAGGTGAGAGGGGGATTATTCTGGATGAAGATGAAAGAGAAGAATAGAGTGGCGTGGAAAATACACTCTGTCTTATCAGTCCTGGCCAGCAGTGGTTCATTTATGCCCACACACATTCTCTCTCTCTCTCACACACACACTCTCTCTGTGTCTCATACACACACACACACCGCAGGAGAAAGAAGGAGAAATGGAGGGAAAGAGAAAAGTGGGAAAAGTACTGAATGTTTCTTTTCTGTCTCTGTCTTTTTCTCTGCATTTCTGAGGAAAGTGAGGTCAGTGTTTAGCCGAAGTGTGTGAGAAATGTGGAGTAATAGTAAGCGTGTACTGGTTGTTTTTGAGCAATGTGAGAAGTCTGCTATTGTGTGCGACGTATGGAAGCAACTATCCATCACACTGGCTCGAATAAGTACCGGTTACGATTATTTTAAAATGCATCAACTGGTGGTTCCATAAGCTAGTATTACAGAAGTAATGTAATAAACATAACTGCAGATATACCACCCTGGATCAAACACTGCCAGCTCTAATATTCAAATGCCCCTGAAGGTACCTGCATCAGGTGTGTTTGATCACATTTGAAGTGAGGCAGTGCAGGGTGGTAGACCTCCAGGACCAAGAATGAGTGGCCCTGCCTTAGTCTAGCATTGTCTGTCATTCATAAAGGCTGCTTGTGTCAATGGTAATGTCCATGTGAAATAACACCTATGTTAGTGCTGGGCTAATCAATATCACGATTATTTGTCCATTTTACCACAAATATGATTAATGAACGATGATTTTGTTTTTGTATTTTTGACCCTCATAGTTCAGTGACGAGGCTTGTACTATAAACATGCTCCACTGTTAAAGCTGGGACATTTTTTTCTAATGTTGCTAGGAGCTTGTTTTCTGAGCACTGTTTATATTTGGCGTGTGATTGTGCTTTGGCTGAAACTGTTTTTTTTTCTCAGCGATTACATTTGACTTCCTTTTGTTCAGTGTCATCTTAATTATAGTCAAAACACAGCACGTCCAAAGCAGACGCTGTGTTTTTCTTTGGTAAGAGCTGCTCGAGTCGTTTGTACGGCCTCAGAGTTTAGGTTGCTTCCACGTGGCAGAATCCAGGGGCAGAATCACACGACTACAGCTTGGTAGTGTGGCTGTAAAGGGACAGTACATGAACACACAATGGGGACATAATAGAATAAAAATAATCGATATAATCGATATAGACAAGATTATGTCCATTCGAAGTTCTGAAAGTCAATTTCAATTAATTTCGATTAATTGAAGCCCTAACCTACGTATAGTTACAGGTAATTTTTTTAGATAAAATACATTGTGTTTTAATGGAGGTCATTGTAAGGTCATGATGATTTGACATTGCTTAACTGAATCTGTTTTTACCTCAAAGTCACAGAAATGTCACTCACAATGTCCGGCATGACATGACGAGAACAAAATGTCACCTGATGTAGGTTCTGTTTTTTTGTTTGTAATTAGAGCAATGGGTATTTGCAGCTTGTTGTTAGCATATAATGGAAGAAAGTCACATATAGATCACATATAGATAATTTTTCACATTTTGGGGACTTGTCTTCCTTATGGGACATAAAGCATATGTTGGTTTTGGTTTGACTAGTTATGCAATATCCGGGAATACTGTAAATCACATTCCGGGAACCTGTTTATTTGTAATCCTGGTGGAGACTACCAGCTGGTCCCCAGTGTTAAGGTGGTCCCTAAGTTTCAAAATTAATGATTGTATATGATACAGAAATTTGTGTGTGTGTGTGTGTGTGTGTGTGTGTTTGTATGTATCATGGGAAAGGCGAATAGACAGACATTGATAGCCCATGCCAACAGAACCAAACACAATCCAAGTCTGTTCTACTAATCTCTCGCCAAATCTTGAGAACACGCGTCTGTGTGAAAAAAAAAAATGTTTAATTTAATTTCCCTGTGATTCTGTGTGTGCATGCCTCTAGGGGAGATCTGTGCATTTCGAGTGTACGGTCTGGACGCTCCATTTGAGGCAGTGGTCCTGAATCGCACGTCGGGGGAGGGGCAGCTGCGAGCAACCCGTCCAATAGACTGCGAGCATCAGAGAGAGTACACCTTTATCATCCAGGCCCATGACTGTGGATCAGGACCTGGAGGAACCGGAGGAAAGAGATCTCACAAGTATGTGTTTGTGTGTATGTAGCTTTTTGTGGGGAACCAGCACATTCACATTATATTCATGTTTTACTTACTAAATGGTAGACCCATTCTACAGGCAAAGCTTTCTGTTGAGTGATGGAGGTTTATACAGTAACTTCGGGATGAGTTGGAGTGATGATTCTGATCCAGATTTAACATCCATACTCTAGTGTAACTTGTAAGTAGGCAAGAAGGGGTTTTATTATGATGATTTTCCTCATGGGACTACACTGCTGTGCTCGAGTCTACTTTCTTTTTGCTTTTCCATTAGGTAAATTTGGTACCTGGACCTGGGTTTTTTTTTACCTGCTCTCTCATGGTTCCATGGGAGCTGAGTAGGGATGTACACAGCACTGATTGGCCAAAGAAATTTGTCAATCTCCAAGAAATGCACATGTCCAGCACAAACTCTCCATCTGTGAAACTTTCAGCTACAGCAGAGATCACATTTGGTTTTATCTGACTCACAATGGCAGCTCCTTAAATTATGCGATTGTTATTGAAGAGGTTCAAACGCTCCTTGGATCAGTGGCCGATGAAAGAATACACTGCAACAATGAAGGAGCAAACTCTACTGATCTGTCTGAACTGATGATGGAGCTGTGTTCAGTCCCAAACAACAACAACAACACGGCAATGATTAAAAAACACATAAACTTACTGCCGCCATTGTTGTGGTTTCCAAAGCCCACTGTTCTCATTAGGGACAGTGTTTGGTGACATCACTAACAAAAGGGACCAGGTGCCAAACATGGAGTAGAGTCCAGTAGTGTAGGTACCATGCAGTGGAATATTGTCATTAGAGTCCAGCAGAACTTTCTCAGAACATCAAGTGTCTATCAGCACAGGAACTTAAGTGTGCACCCCTCTGATTTGATGCTGAAGATGGTCTAGATACAACAACACACAGTGACATTTCATGTGTATGATTAAGTGGAACTAAGGGGAGAGTAGTTTCCTTTATGCACACTTGAGAAAAAGTTAAAGAAATGTAGTTTGTAGTTGTAATCGTTGCCTGATAATGTACTCAGAAAAGTGGAAGTTTGATCAAAGTTTTATTAAATACTACCATCCCTGAAAAATGTTCATATTCATAGAGAAGACTACGAAGTAGATCTCACGAAGGCAGGAATACACGCTCGTGTGTGTAGGGGTTGTTGAAGGTGGCTGTGTGCCTTGGAGCTTTATATTACGGTTAAAATCCAAGACTTACGTCAACCCCCAAATTCGTTTAAATGCTGTTTGAATCTAGTTATGGGTTGATAATGGTGCTCCAGAGAGCGCTTCCACCTCGGGGACTGCAGTCTAACAGAGAAGATGACGAGGATGAAAGGATGGAGGAAAACAAGAGGAAGAAAAAAGATGAGCGAAGGAAAAGAGCGCAGGAGGAGGTGGAGGAAAATCCTTGGTGTGAATTCACAGGTTTAGGTGAATTTTTTTATTTATTTATTTTTTACTTTAGCTGAGAAGAGGCTGACCTCATTTCATACTTTCACTGTTGCAGAGACACAATAGAATACAATACAACACAATACAATAGAAAAACATCACACAATAGAATAGAGTAGCATTTTGCACAAGGCATTAATGGGGACCTCATTCCTCTTAGCTGCAGTAACAGCTTCTTCTCTTCTGGGAAGGTGTGTTATTGGAAAATTACTGATCGATTTGATGACACACGGTCACAAGACTTTGGGGAGGTCACGTACTGATGTGTGATGATTAGTTCTGGATCCCTAACAGCACTCCAACTCATCCCAGAGGTACTGAATGGATCTGTATCACTCCAGGGAACACAATCCCATGATTCCACTGTTCCACTACTGCACAGCCTAATGCTGGAGATAGGGCACTGTGAATAGAAATAAAGTTGCTATTGAACAGCAGCTGTATAGTGTGTGTATCTGTAATGTTAGCACATCAAAGGGGAAAAGTGATAAAAAAAATCACTTGTTGAGTGCATGTGCACTTTCATTTTTTGATCTGGGGTGTCTATCATCCCACACCCTGTGAAAAAATTCAGCTTTTACTCAAATTCTGATGTCATGTGCAGAGATTTTAGAACGTTCCTGCCCTCTCTGGCCCCGAGCACACAGCAGTGAGGAGGGAAGAGCAAAAGTTCTGGTTTTAGCCATTTTTGCTCAGTTCTCTTTCTTCTCCGTTCTTGTTTTTCTCAGTTTTTACTCAGTGCTCTTATTTCGTTGTGCTTGTTTTGTCTGTTTGGCTGATTTTAACCTTGATTAGCTCTCACATAAACATAGCACTAGGATTGGAGAGACTTAAACAAGGGGGCGGGGCAATTCTCTGTGTAAGTCTCTGTGTAAGACGCTGAACAAAATCAGAACGACTCGTTTTATGCCATGTTTTCTTAGTTAGATCACAATAAACTGACTAGATTGTATACTTTAACAGTGTGTGGGTTGGTATGCAGTCCAAATAAATGTACACCTGCCCTTAAAAACGTGACCCTTATGAACTCAGTATAGTAGAAAATGCAACAATTCATTCATTCATTTATTTTCTGTAACTGCATTTTCATGTTCAGGGTTGTGGTGGATGGAATGTGAACCCATAGGAAGAGGTGTTTGCAAACTTGTGGGCATGTAGTGTAAAAGAGAAACATGGTGCAGTGTAGCAAACAGAAAACAGTACAGAACAGAAAAGTACTCCAGTGGATATTGGATCATTTATTAAAAAAAAAAAGCGATCATCAACTAATCTTCTTCTCCCTCTTCCTCCTCAATCAGAGGATTAATGTGCTTCGATCAGTTTTACTCAACAATGCCTGTTTTTTTTTGGTTTTGTTTTTTTTTTCCTCCACCTCACTAGCATGAGTTGTCACCCTGGCAACCATATCCTAGCTACAGTAGTACGACCTGTTGTGATCAGGGTGACCCCAGCATACCACCTTGAGTACGTGAGTGTAAGTGAAACAGCGGACACATGCCAAGACGGAAGGACAGGCTAAAGGTCAAATACACATCACATTTACTGGAGAAAACACAGTAAACATTGGTCAGTTTCTGCCCAGAGAGCCACTCCCAGCTGAACACTTTTCACTACTCATTAGTTTACACCTGTGTCTTTTTGCTGAAATAACAGCTTCCGCTCCTCTGGGAAAGCTGTGCACTTTCCAATACTAAGAAGGTTATATACTTCCCTACACACAGAGCATTTAGCATGGAGATGTTAAGCTTAGCTGCTTTAGAACATCTTTTTTTTTACTTTCACCTTTCAGGCATGTGTAAAGAGTGACTACAGACATTTGGTCAGTCACCACTCAGAATGGTTCTGGACACAGTGCTGCCTTCAAGGCAGAAGGAACCTAAATCTTTGCCAGTTCTGACTCTCAGAAATGTCTTTGGACAAAAGAAATGTGCGATAACGTTCTTTTTTGTTACTGTAGACTTACATCTGTTTCATAATTAATTGGAAGTGCAGCAAAAATCTCTTTCTGAACAAGCTGCAGAAAGTTAAAATGCTCTGCTGCCTCTGAGGCAGGTTGTGAAGAAGTACTTTCCTGCACATTTGAGTTATGCCTGCTGCCTCTGATGGAGCTATATAATGTTATACAATAATGCTCTGCTTCCTCTGAGGCAGGGGCTAAGATAAAGTGGAACCTGATGGATAAAGAGTGGGGGTCCTGTGGGGGTCCTGACCATTAAAGAACAGGGTGAAATGGGGCTAACAAAGGATGAAAAGCAACAGATGAATTACACTACAGCCTGTTATTGTAGAACTACAAATTGTTAATAATAGATAAAGAGCTAACAAAGTGGAAAAGGAGGTTGTAATGTTATGGCTTACCGGTATATATATATATATATATATATATATATATATATATATATATATATATATATATATATATATATTTATTTATTTATAAAAATATTAAATATATATATATATATATTTATATATATTGATATTAAAGTAAATTCTTTCTTTTTTTTTTTTTCTTTTCGTTTTAGCATTTTAAAATATTGTCCCCCTTTTTTCAGAGACATGGTTAAGACTGGAAATCTTCAAAGTATCAGAGATGTCCACTGTCCCTTGCTAAGTGTCCAGCTGTCTCTAAGGGACGGGAGACTTCTGGAGCTGCTGCTGATGAACAGGAGGGAATTATTCAGCTCAGCTCCTTTCTCGCTAATGATGAAGGATCTTTTCTGAAGCATGAGAAGTGCTGGTCTCATACGCTTGGGCTTAACTTCAGAGATCATTTCAAAACAGATAATCATTAAAGCAACAGTAGCTGGGATTTATCACCGTGATGCTTCACTGAGCGGTAATACACCCTTTAAAATAAAGGTGTTCTACCAAATATTCTTTGAGCGATGCCATAGAAGAACCACTTTCGGTTCCATGAAGAACTGTGTTTGCTTAAGAGATGTGTGAGTGTGAAGAAATTTAAAGTTTAATACTTTACTTGGTCTTAAGATTCTTTACCCTTTAAGCGTATCAGCAAACATGGTTCTTCATGGAACCAAAAGGGGTTCTTCTACCTGTTGAAGAACCTGTTGTAGCCTTTATATTTAAGAGTGTAGGGAGAATAGAGCCTCTGTCTTTGCTATTCCTGGCTCAGCACTGCAGAAACTGTGCTATGTAACTGCTGGAGGAGAGTCAGGAGTGGGAGATATCTCCATTTCTGGGGGATACTGTTGATATTTAACTCTTGTCTGGGGGCAGCTGTGACCTTAAGGTATAAGAAGTGGGGTGTGAAGTGCAGCGAGCGATGGAAGAGTGATTTCTCATCCCTCAACATCCACAGGTAATGACAGCAAGGGGAGTAGTCCCAGTCTCTGAAGGCTGAGGCATCACTGGTTGTCTTCTAAGGGGAAGGAGAGGAACAACACATAGACCACTGTGCCACCTCGGGAACCCCTGCATGATGGCTTTTCCCCAGTTGGTGGTCCTCATTTATACATGCCTGCGAGGAGTGTGCACCTGTAGGGTGTCCCATTTCTCATTTGAGTGTTCAGAGCTCTGCCCAGGAGCACCCTCCATGCTCCCTTACTGCACCCTGTGGCAAAGTGCACTTCAGTGCACACTCAGCAGTCTCCTAACTACAATTCCCTGTGATGCAGGGCCAATCGGAATGGCTCGTTTGGAATTGCCTGAACAATAAGGAGAACATATTCATGTGGAGTTTTAAAGATTTTATTTATTTCTGTTTTTCAATTGATTAATTCATTCATATCTGTAACCTATGCTGCATGAGCAAAAGTTTGGGGAAAAATTTTACTGAAACGAATAGGTTTAATAGGCAGTGCCTGGAAAGTTCTGTACTCGATTTTGGATCATTTTTGAGAGAACATGGTGTCGTTAAGCTACAAGAACATCAGCCAGGTCAGGTACTGATGTTGGAGGATTAGCCCTGAATCACAAGCATCACTGTGATTCACCACAAAGGTATAGTATTTTTGAGGGGGTGTAATATAAGCATTAATTAGCATTGCAGTGCTTTCAATAGTGGACATCTTTGTAGGTTACTACTATACATTTATTTGGAGATTTTAAACCGTGTGTGTGTGTGTGTGTGTGTAAGCTGATGTAAGCTCCCCCCTCTTCCTCTAAAAGTTTGCTTCATCCCTGTCTAATAACAAAACTCTGGCTACTCACCCCAGGCTTGGAACTACATTTCCCATGATTCATCACTCTGTAGCTCTCATAATAAAAAAAAAAACCAACATGACATTTTTATCAAAACATTATCTATGTCGTTTCCCCTCCGTCTGTGTCTCTTCCGTCCTCTCTCGACTCACACTGTCTCCTGACCTCCTGCCATTTTTTTTTCAGTCTCTGAGTCTCTTTGGCAGCCTGTCCTCACTTTTCTTTTCACTCACTCTCTCACTCACTCACCCAGCTCATCATACTTCCCTCATTTCCGTCAGCCCTTCGTCTATTCCCCAATTTTCACTTAATCACCGTCATTGTTCTTGGCTGAAGCCATTGTACGGTCAGTTCCCTCGTTGTAAAGGACCGGCTTGTCAACTTCCTCCCGGCTAAGCCACGAGAAAATTACATTTATTACTGCAATAATGGGAAGATCATATTTACATATTTATAACTGGTAAACATACTTCATATTTAACTATGTGCTTGCTGAAAATAACAGACAATTTAAGGTGACCCTGACCAGTTTCCAACTCACTCTGTTACACCCCAAAAAATATAAATAATTAAACAAATGAAAATGCATAAATTAGGACCACAAGGCACATTTCTCTGGAAGTGGTGTGTTCACAGCCCCTAGTGCACTTGTGTACAGTGTGTGTTCACTGCCACAGATGGGTTAACTGCGGAAGACACATTTCATTGTATCCTGTACAATGACAAATAATTGTGCGTTTTCCTGAATCCATTTTTGAGCTGTTTGTTTAAATGAATCAGTCTGATCCAACTGATTCAGATTCATTTTGTTCTTTTTGAGAAACTCTCAAACATCCTCAGTCCAGATGAGGGCCCAGCAGTGTTCACTGAGACATGTACTGCAGTATCTGTCAAATACAGTGTTTTCCCAGTAACTGCGAGGGTTTCCTCCAAGTGCTCCAGTCTCCTCCCACAGTCCAAATAGATGGGTTGGTAAGTGGAAAAACCTATGTGACCTTGAATGAATGGATGAAACGCTTACGAGGGATGAACGAAGAGGAACACTTCCCTGTTTCCAATCCGCTCCCCTGGAGCTAACCCCCTGTAATTCATTCTCTGTTTACTGTGAAGGCGCAGCTAATCATGCAAACTCCACAGAGGGCCTCCTACTAAACTCTCAGTGCTCTGGTGGTTTAAATGACGGCGTTAAATAGTGGAGCTGCCCACAAGCTCGACAGAAAAGAGAAGGAGAAGATAAAGCTGTCTCTTAGAGGAAGATTTTGCCCCAGTATAATTGTACTCCAGTGCACATTGCCAAAGCACATGTTCTCACACTTCTCACACACACACATATGCTCTTGGTGAATGTTTTCACAGCATGTCTTCAATGACTGTTTCTGCACCCGTTGTGTTTTCTGGCATTGTTAACGTCTTCCATCAGCGCGCTTTCAGCACACAGTTACCAATCTTCACCTGCCTTTAAAGGATAAAGAAAACTCAGTAAAAACTGGCTGCCATGCACTGCTCAGCCTTTAGCGAATCTCTATCTGTCTCTGTATCGTTATCATTTCAATGGTACCACTTTAGAATGGCTACATTTATAAGAACTTATAAATAGTTTACAGTCTGTTTATTAAAGTCATTAACACTTATTTAGAACACATAGGTAGACTTGTTTGCCAATTATTGAAACCAAATCCATCTACACTGTTAAATCTTTATATTGATGTGTTAAATATGTTTATTAATGTCCTTTAAGGTGGGTACAACCTAATTATTCATTCATTCATTATCTGTAACCATTTATCCAGTTCAGGGTCACGGTGAGTCCAGAGCCTACCTGGAATCATTGGGCGCAAGGTGGGAATACACCCTGGAGGGGGCACCAGTCCTTCACAGGGCAACACAGACACACACACACATTCACTCACACCTACGGACACTTTTGAGTCGCCAATCCACCTACCAACGTGTGTTTTTGGACTGTGGGAGGAAACCGGAGCACCCGGAGGAAACCCACGCGGACACAGGGAGAACACACCAACTCCTCACAGGCACGGAGCGGGAATTGAACCCACAACCTCCAGGACCCTGAAGCTGTGTGACTGTGACACCTACCTGCTGCACCACTGTGCCGCCCCCATGTTTATAAACATTAATTAGTGTAGTTTTTATACATTTTACAAAGGTATCCAATGCATAAAATATATAAAAGATAAGGAGAGAATATTTAAATATAAGTCAAAATAATTAATAAATAAATTAGTAGTTTAATCATATATGACTATTGATATTGTACAGATCTAATGGTGGGGGACCCACAGGGGTGTCTAGTGTTGCCTCTCAATCAGTGACAGGCTGCAGTGACAGGTTGCCTGGGATCTCTAAAGCACTGTAAAAACAGAGACTGAGGTGAAAGGGCCATTGATTCGTCCTGCTTTTGTCGGCAGTGAGACTCTCTAGGCTTTGTTCCCAGTTAAAGGAGCGTGACCAAGGCTTTGGGGGGTTTTACTTTATGTGGATGGTCCACTGCAGAGACTCTTTCACTGCCATTCACTGACCAGTCACTTCTCAGCTCTCGTCCACTGCAGGTGCGTCCAAACTCAGGCTGACCTGAGGGTATTTCACAGAGGCATTTGTTGCCTATGCCATTCTGATGATGATATTGTTTATATTGCCGTGGCTATGCCACTGTCAAGCATTCTGCAATTTGACCCACCCTCTCAGCTCCAAGCAGAGAGGAGACAGGGATCTGGGCGGGGGGTTTAAATCACTATCAACTTGTATTACTGTATATAATCACACTATTTCATTGAATAGCATTAAGTTAACATTAACATTAAGTATTTTGTCGGTCGTAGTCCCTGCACTGAGCAGGATTCCTCCTCCAAGTGTATTGAGAGTCAGTGATGTTTTACAGACAGCAATTCAGAAAGATGCAGTGGTGCTTCATGTCTCTCAGAAGAAACCCATGCTAGTCTTCCCCCTCCAGGCTGGAGGTGGACAAAACAAGAAATTGACAGAAGATTGGGTAAAAATAAAAAGAAAGTGTTTGTTGGCCGGCTGGTGTAAGCATTGTCCTGTAAAATCCAGTCCAGACCATGTTTCTCTCTCTGAGATGGAGAAAGACCAGAGAACTGACAAAAATACAGGACAATCTATGACCAATTTGATTTTGTATTTTTTCTTGGAAATTCATCACTTTGAGGCAGTCATTTTCTTCTGCTTGCGCTTGTGGGATTGTTTACGAAAAACGTCGTCTGGCACTTTTAAAAATAGCGTGGCACACGGCACACAGGGCAGCCTGGAGCTTTGCACTTTTATAGACGGGAACAAAACACACACACACGCACACTTTATATATATATTGCTGTCCACTGAAAAACTCCCAAAAAATCTTCCAAGTAATTTTGGAGCATTTCTACTGGTCTATAGTTTTCTATGAACAGTTTAAAGGGTTAAAATGATGTATTACTTCCGTATTAATCCTAACGTTAACCTCAGGAACCAAAGGAATGTTGTTCCATGTTCAATTTAAAAACTAAGACATGAAACACACACACACACACACACACACACACATGTAAACACATGTTTATGAGGGATATGTCGTTTTCCTGTTGGCTTTCTAGGACGTATTCGTAGTCTTGTAACTGTGTGTGTTAACACCTCCTTCTCTCTAGCTCTCTCTCTCTCACACACACATGCACACATACACATACATACACACACACACACACACACACACGCGCACACATATATGATTCATTCTGGCTGAACATGTATGTGGCAGAGACAGAGTTGGGACACTGACATTTTGACAGATTCAGAGACGAAGCTGACGGTGGACACCAACAAATTCCATAAATTATTAACCCCTTCATTTCACAAAGTGTCACACACTTCTAGCTGTTTCTTTTAGAGAGAGAGAGAGAGAGAGAGAGAGAGAGGGAGAGAGAGAGAGGGGGGGAGAGAGAACGAGAGAGAGAGAGAGAGAAGGACTGATTAAGAGAAAATAATACCGCTATAAAATGGAAAAGAAACAGCTAGAGAAAGAAAGACAGAAAGAGAGTGATTAGGAGAAAGAGTGTGTGACAAAGAGGAGAGGAATAGAGGGAGAGAAAATGAGAGAAGAGGGGGAGAGTGTGGGTGAGAGAATTAGGGTAAAGAAGGGAAAGGGGAGAGGAATAGAGGAATAAAGCGATAGAGAATCATTATCATGCTGTATCTTTTAAATCCAGTGATAATTCTGTCTGAGGCTGATCCAGGATACACACAAACACATACACACACACATACACACACACACTCACACACACACACACACATATATATATATTTGCAATGGGGATTGAGGTTAGAGATTAGTGGCTGAAAGCTTGAGTGTATTTTAGCACTTATGGTCAATATGTCAGTGTGTCAGAGGGCGGATTTGCAGTCATGCAGATACATACCACAGTGTGTGTGTGTGTGTGTGTGTGTGTGTGTGTGTGTGTGTGTGTTTTACTGAAGTGGAAGATGCAGGGGAAATCATTCAATGTTGTGCTGTTCTTGGCTTTCAGGAAGTAGCTGCATCCTTCTTTCAAAGAATCCAGACACCTGAAAGAAGTGCTGCAGTTAATTCCTCAGTGAGGAGCCAATCAGAACAGAGCTCATTTACTTATGATCCTTATAAGGCTTCTCTATGTATCTACTCTACTCAACTCTACTCACCCTGGTACCTAGTTGGCTTTCCACCCAACAGCTCCCCCCTGAAAGGTATCTGGTGTCGTCTCAAAACCCCGTCTCTAACAGGACCAACAGGCTTTGGAAACAACAACAGTGGTGGTAACATTAAGCATTGTTTAATCATCATGTATTTGTCTGTTGTGGTTGTTGTTGTGGTTGTTTGAGACTGAGTTCTATCATCAATTCAGACAAATCAGTAGAGTTTGTTCCTTCCTTGCTGCAGCATCCAGCTCTCGCTGGATTCTTTCATCAGCCACCGATCCAAGGAGCGTTTGAATCTCTTCAAAAGACCATGTTGTAATTTTATGAGCTGCCGTTGTGAGTCAGATAAAAACAAATGAGATCTCTGCTGTAGCTGGGACAGAGATAATGGTTGCATTGCGTAGTGATTGATGACTTTCTCTGGCTAATCGGCACTCTGCAAGGTTTACACATCATGTCCTGCCTGCTTACTTGAAACCACAGGCAATTGAGACTAAGAAAATTCCCGGTACCAGGTACTAAATTTACCTAATGGATAAGCAAAAAGCAGAGTCCAGTAGAGTAGGGTAGGAACCATGCAGTGGAAAAGCACCATTAAAAGTATTTATGGATGTGATGCAAATTGTGGAACTGGCTTGTAGATTATGACAATTGAAGGCCTCTTTTCCACTGCGGGGAGGAATGGTAACTATATCTACGTCACACAGTTCCACACTGGTGACCCACTGGTCCGTGCTGGTCCAGACTCAGTCCTTTAGCTAGTAGCATGATTAGCTAACTGCTCAGAAGAAACCAGGCTCAGCGCAGTGTGTAAGAGTTCTGTGCTGAATGGTGGAATACTAGTTGAATACTAGTGGAATAGTTACACTCTGCTCAGAAACTGCACTGGAAAAGAAGCTAAACAGAGTCACTCATACAGGTTTAGGAATTGCACCACAGGGGGCACTAATTCTTACATAACCATTCACATTTAGGGGCTGCCCCAGAGGGCGGTGCTATTATGCTTCACATCAGTTATACTTTGTGTGTTTGTTTAGTAAATAAACAGCATAAATATATTTCCATGAACATTAGAAATATATCCTAATGAGTTTCTATATTTTTGAGCTGGAAATAAACATTAGATCCACTCTGGGAGCCACCTCTAATTATATTCCATCAATGATAAATGACTCTCTTCAGGGCAGAGCTGCAAACATGACCAATCATCCATAACATCAGATAATTACTACAACACGTCAGCTCTAAATATCCCTTCATTTACACTAATGTAAACACTGAGACTGCGCTTTACACCAATCACAGGCTGATATTAGTGTCCACTGCCTCAGTGATAATAGCGTTGTCTTCAAACCTTTATTACACAGGAGCTGTCTGTCTGTCTGCATCACCACCGAGCTTTATCTCAGACACTTCATTAAAAGTCTTTCAGTTTCTCAGCTAAAATCCTTAAAATAAGAAATTGTCATTGTGCTTCCTCTGCAATTAATCTCCTCCAGCACTGTCCCTTCACAAGTGTCTCTAATCTCACAGCTTCTCTGGATAGTGGAACTAATCAACTTGAAGACGGGAGAGAAAGTGAAATGCTAGTGAGTGCAGAAAGTGATTTATAAATTATTTTCTGTTAAAAGTCTACGTTGCAGGGGAAACGTTTTAATGTTGTGCTGTTCATGGCGGTCAGGAAGTGGTTGGATAATTCTTTCAAAGAATCCAGACACCTGAAAGAAGTGCTGCAGTGGGTTGCCTATCATGGGGCTTTTCCATGTCATTTGTAGCTACTCTGCTCGACTCTACTCAATTTTTGGTTCCGGTATCTGGTTGGTTTTCTGCACAACAGCTTATGCACTTATACTGGAAAATTAACTGAATATTTCTTATAAAAGACTAGACTATTCCTGGAAGGAGCCTTTATATTTTCTATATCCTAACAAGAATGCATTACCTATTTACAATCTATTTTACTAACTAATGCAATGTCTATGCAATGACATTATCTGGGTGTTCAAGGACCATGAGGGCCCAAGCCTGGAAGGAATAGGAGGATTGCTTCAAGAAGTGCATCCAGCATAATTCCTGTTCCAGGCTGTAGGTGTGGAACACCTCCCAGGATGCTGGGCTAGCTGCTGTGGCGCCCCCTACTGGAAGCAGTTTAACATTTAAGCATCAACATGTAAATTAATAGAAAAGGTTTTGGAGAGTTTTGAAACAACACTTCTGTAGCTTTGCAGTGAAGATAATCCAGGTTTATTTTGTGTGATTAATAACTGTGTAATTAACACATTAATAACACATAACACAGCAATGTGAGTATCAACTTAGATTTTATCGGGGTCTGGATAATTGCCATGTAATTTATTATTAATGTTGATTTAACATTTATATCTTGACAATTACCATATAATTATATGCAATTACACATTGAAATGTAATTGCTACATTTGTCTATTTACATATGATGTACTGCTGTTGTACATTAGTAGCCTTGAATACATCACCAGCAGTTAAATAATTGTTACTAGTTATTAATGTCTTACTACACCAGTAATAAGAGGCACTTTTTTAAGTGGGACGCACGCAGGATAGCACCTCTCATTTCATTCCATTAATGATGAAAAATCCTATTCGCTGCTGAACAACAGAATGTGCTCGTCCATGGCGTCAGATAATTACTACAACACATCAGCCCTAAATATCTCTTCATTAGTTACAGTGACATGAACGCTGATACTGCGCTTTAAACTAATCACCAGCTGGTATTAGCATCCATTCCCTCAATAAAAATGTTACAGTATCAGGGAACCTCTATTAGCACAGAATCTCATCTCCTCACGGGCATTTTAATTAAAACAGTTCTGAAAATGAGAAAATGTTATCATGCTTTCATCATGTTGCTGTAAGTCTCTCTCTCTCTCTCTCTCTCTCTCTCTCTCTCTCTCTCTCAGAGCTGTGGTTCACGTCCAGGTGGGAGACGTGAATGAGTTCTCTCCGGTCTTCAGCACTGTGGAGTATTCTGGTTCTGTTCTGGAGGGACGGGTCTATGACAGTATCCTCCAGGTTCAGGCCATTGATCAGGACTGTTCTCCTCAGTACAGCCAGATCTGCAACTACCAAATCACCACAGAGGACATGCCCTTCGCTATTGACCGCAATGGTAAGACGCACACACTCACACCGACTTTACCTCAGACATTAAAATTTTAAAGGAACCCTATGTAGTATTTTTACCTTAAAATTACAGCTTCAAAATCATTGTGGTACTTCACTGAACTGTAATAGGGAGAACAGAGCCTCTGTCATTGCTACTTCAGGTTCAGCACTGCATAAACTGTGCTATGTAACATTTGGTGGAGGGTAGGTTAAAAAAAAAAACAAATCGTAACTAAAGTCTTCCTTTAAAGGTGGCATTCATGGCTCAGTCCAACATGCTAGGCTTCCTTTCTCATTGCAAAGAAAAGGCAAAGAGAGAACTCTAACATTAAAACAATTAAATTAATTGAGGATATTGTTCTATTCCTGCTACATAGGTGGGAAATATCGACTTATTTTTGATGTTTCAGATTATTTAAGGTGGAACTGACTCTAAATTCACTGACAACATGAAAACACAGAGCAAACGTGCAGCCCCCCCCCAAACAAAAAAAAAAAAAAACTCAAATTACAAATGAGTTTCTCCACCTCAAAAATGCAGAGCTTCTGAACAATAGCAAACCAGAGAGAACAGTAGTTCCCCACAATCGTAAATGTTCCCTACACAACTGGCCTTTGGGTGGATGGGTATGACCACATTTCCATCAGAGTACTGTCCACCATTTTATATAATTTATCCCACAACAACATTGCTAAAAACCTCAGACACACACACACACACACACACACAGAGAAAGAGAGAGACAGAGAGAGAGAGAGAGAGAGAGAGAGAGAGAGAGAGAGAGAGGTCCTAAGGGTGTTATGGTCTTGTTTATTCTATTTTGCCTTTAAGTGCACATTCAAGGATGAGGTCAAACACTGCCTCAAGGCTCAATCAAGCTCAGTGTGTGTGTGTGTGTGTGTGTGTGTGTCTGTGTCTGTGTCTGTGTCTGTGTGTGTGTGTCTGTGTCTGTGTGTAGGAAACATCAGGAACACAGAGAGTCTGAGTTTCGATGCCCGGCCACACTACGAGGTCAGCGTGACTGCATTTGATTGCGGTCAGAAGAAAGCGAAGCACAGCGCCACCGTCCACATCCATGTCAAACCCATCTGTAGACCTGGCTGGAGGGGTGAGAAACCTTAACACTGTGGTATTCTCTCTGTCTCTGTCTCTCTCTCTCTCTCTTCATATCTCTCTCCGTCTGTGGCAGTAATATTTTGTGATTAATCTGATTCAGTCTGTCTCTCACTGTCTGAAAACCAGATTTGTCTCTTGGGATTACACACATACACACACACACACACACACACACACACAAGTGGGAGAGAGAGAGACAGAGAGAGAAAGAGATGGAATACTTCCTGTCCATCTGTCACTCTTCATTTCTGATCAGTCAATTTTGATTAATTGATTTGATTAATTCTCTCTCTCTCTTTCTCTCTCTCTCTCTCTCTCTCTCTCTCTCTCTCTCTCTCTCTCTCTCACACACACACACACACACACACACACACCACATGCACATCACATTGTATAATATATTGTATGATTTCTGTCAATTGCACAGCAAATCCTCCACTGTAAAAATCAACACTATTAGTGTTAACTTAACTCAGAGAGTGTTACATTATTACACTAACAGTGGTGATTTTACAGTAATTAACAGTAATATTGTTGCTTTAACACTAGTGAAACCATACCTGCTCTGTGGGGGTCCTGACCATTGAATAAGAAAGGGAAAGGGAGCTAACAAAGTATGCAGAGCAACAGTTGGGCTACAGTCTGTAATTGTAGAACTACAAGGTGCTCCTGTGTGGTCAGTGGAGCTGATACAATGGACAATGGGTGGAGAAACAATGAGGCCTTTGTAATATTATTGCTGATGTGAGTATTTAATTTCTCTCTCTCTCTCTCTCTCTCTCTCTCTCTCTCTCTCTCTCTCTCTCTCTCTCTCTCTCTCTCTCTCTCTCTCTTCAGTTCGTTTCACTAAAGCTTCAGCTCATTAGCATGGCCTTATTTAGTGATAATGCGAAGGCACTACTGGAAACTGGAATGAAAATATGAAAGAGGTTTTTATTACAAAGGATTTCATTTGATGTCATCAAAGAACAGAAAAATAGCTCTCTTTCCCTTCGCCTCATTCTCCCTCTCCTTCGTTCTCCGTCATATCCCTGTATTCTTTGTTTACTTCTGTGTAGTATCATCCTATTGTTTACATTCTGCTTATCTGGTATTGAAACAGCAGCAAATGAAACTGGTGGAGTGTAGCGACGGGTGTGTGTGTGTGTGTGTATGTTTATGACTGTCTATAATCAGATGATGTTTTTTCAGCTCATACACAACAGATCTGCTTTTTATTCAGAGAAACTGCTGAAGTTGTTTGGACTTTTGGTGTTGGTACAGTAGAGCAGGTAACAAACTGAGACACCATAACTGTATATTATTCCTGTTTATTCATCATTACACAACAGATCTCAGTGCATTTGTAAATGCCATTTATGTGAATAAACCAAGACTGGAAAAAAATAGAACACCATTCTTTATTTCAGCCTCAGTGCTGTCAGTTCATCTGTTCCTTGGTTTGCTCAGTGAAGCCAGGAGCTGCCTGCTTCCACATGATGGAGATATCTGTTAGCATTCAGTATCGGAATGCCAGTGGTGGTTGGCATTTAGCAACTGGCAGGGAGCAGTGCTGTAGTGCTACAGGAGTCTCCCTTGCTGCAGTTCCAGCCTCTACATCTTCTGGGAAGACTTTATTCTAGATGCTGGAACATAGCTCTGAGCATCCAATGGCAATTCAGCCATGCACCTGCCCTTTTTTCATGGGCTGGGCCTCCTACTTTCTACTTGCCATCCACTCGCCCATTTTTTCAGTGGGCTGGTCAACTACTCACCCTTTTTTAAACTGCAGATCACCCACTAGCCACTTTTCTGAAGGGTGGATCACCCACTAGCCACTTTTTGGAAGGGGGGAAGTTCACACACCCTCCCTTTTCTGAAGGGTGGATCACCCACTGGCCAATTCCTCAGGTGACAGCCCACACACTCTGCCTTTAGAAGGTGACAGCTCACACACCAACTTTTAGAATAAGTCAATTATACAAAAACCAAGACTGTCCATTTTCCTCATGATCCCTTGACCTGTGTCTGCGTTTTTTGTGAACAACACACCTTTGAGAAACTGCCACTAATTCACAGCTAGTTTTAAAAGGCAGAGAAAATTACATTTGTCCAAAATGGCGCCAAGGATGGCAGCCACGGTGACGAGCTCCGTGTTATGTTTGTTTTGTTTGTTATGTTTGTTTTTGTCAATTAATGTTGTCTATTGTACCTCAAACTTGGTCACCTAGAACAGAGAACAGTTACTAACCGCCAGGGACAACATTTCTCCAGAATTTATTCAAGAACCTTCAGAGTGTGTGGAAATCTTTACAACGGACGCGCTAACGCTGCTCGGCCTCGCAAGGAGACGCTGGAGGCGCAAACGAAGGGGCAGACACGCGGGCGCGCTCGTGCGTCTCAGGCGGCGCGGGCCTCGCACACCTCTACCATCATTATTCCTCTCCAACCTCCGATCTCTCAGCAACAAAACTGAGGAACTACTCCTGCTCCACCGGACCAACAAGGACTTCTCCTCTGCTTCTGCCCTCTGCTTCACGGAGACCTGGCTGAACGAGCTGATCCCGGACAGTGCGCTTGACGTACCGGGCTTCCAGCTACTGAGAGCGGACAGAGACGTGGAACGTAGCGGGAAGAGTAGGGGAGGAGGAATCTGCTTCTACATCAACGAGCGCTGGTGTAGAGACACTACAGTATTGTTAACATCATGCTCTCCTCATCTGGAGTCTCTCTTCATTAACTGTCGGCCGTTTTACTCTCCCAGAGAATTCAGTTCCTTCATTCTGGCCGGCGTGTACATTAGGCCGAGCGCGTGCACCAGCGACGCGCAGAGACAACTGGCCGAACAGATAATGGAACTAGAGAGAGATCATCCAGACTCGCTGCTGATCATTCTGGGGGACTTTAACAGCGCTAACCTCACGAAGGAGATGCCCAAATACAGGCAACATATCGCGTGCGCTACACGGGAAGGCAACACACTAGACAAATGCTACACAAGCATCAAGAATTCCTATCGCGCTGTTGCGCGCGCCGCTCTCGGGCTCTCCGATCACAGCCCCCCTCCTCCCCCACACTGGCTCTCACACCTCCACCCCCAGCTTGTCTCACCATCAGCCTGCAGGACGTCCACAGACTCTTCAGCAGACAGAAGGTGAAGAAAGCCCCAGGACCTGATTCAGTTTCTCCATCCATCCTAAAACACTGCTGTGACCAACTAGCACCAGTCTTCACCAGCATCTTCAACAGATCACTGGAGCTCCGTTGTGTTCCAGCCTGCTTCAAGACCTCCACCATCATTCCAGTCCCCAAGAAATCCACCATCACTGGATTTAATGATTACAGACCTGTCGCCCTGACATCTGTGGTCATGAAGGTCTTTGAACGTCTGGTCTTAGCCCACCTAAAGACCATTACAGACCCCCTGCTGGACCCCCTGCAGTTTGCATACAGAGCAAACAGATCTGTTGATGATGTGGTCAACCTAACTCTCCACTTCATCCTTCAGCATCTAGACAGCTCTGGAACCTACGCTCGGGTTCTGTTTGTTGACTTTAGCTCGGCTTTCAACACCGTTGTGCCGCAGCTACTTCAAAGCAAACTGTCCCAGCTGTCAGTGCCGGACTCCATGTGTCAGTGGATTGCAAACTTCCTCACAGACAGAAGACAGTATGTGCGGCTTGGGAAACACACCTCAGACCTTCGAACACTCAGTACTGGAGTTCCACAAGGGTGTATTCTTTCACCCCTTCTCTTCAGCCTTTACACCAACGACTGTGTCTCAAAGGAAACAGCTGTAAAGCTCCTGAAGTTTGCAGATGATTCCACTCTGGTGGGCCTCATAGCCAATAGTGATGAGTCTGCTTACAGAAAGGAGGTTGGTCAGCTGGTGTCCTGGTGCAGTGACAACCACTTGATGCTGAACACAGACAAGACTGTAGAGATGGTGGTGGATTTCCGACGCAACCCACCCCCTGTATCCCCCCTCTACATCAATGGCACCGCAGTTTCCACTGTAGAGTCACTCAAGTTTCTGGGCACCACCATATCCAGGGACCTGAAGTGGGAGAGGAACACCGTCTCCATCACCAAGAAAGCTCAGCAGAGAATGTTCTTCTTGAGACAGCTCAAGAAATTTGACCTGCCACAGACCCTGATGATCCAGTTCTACACAGCGATCATCGAGTCCATCATCACCTCATCCATAACCACCTGGTTTGGTTCCTCTACCTCACAAGAAAGAGCCAGGCTCCAGCGCATCATCAAATCAGCAGAGAAGATCATTGGATGTAACCTGCCAACGCTTCAGGAGATCCACACCAGCAGGGTGAGGAAACGCGCTCGCAAAATTATGCTTGACCCCTCACATCCTGGACATCACCTCTTCCAGACTCTCCCTTCTGGTAGAAGACTAAGGATCATCAAAACCAGCACAACACGACATGCTAACAGCTTCTTTCCCAGAGCTGTAGCTCTCCTCGACCACAGTGAACACCTCTGAGTCTCCAAACCACTGAACTAAACCGACTGGACATAACTGCACTGAACAGGACACTTTATTCACTTGCACTATGCTATTTTGCACAGCCGTACAGAAGTTCTATTTCTGTAACTTCTACAACAATATATAATATAACCTAGGAATATTTGGAAACATTTATATTCATATTCATATCTGTACAGTATAGATTTTATATTTTATGTTGTCTAATTTATGTCTTAACGCTCTTTTTTTTTCTAGTACTTAACTGTATTTTTTAGTCTATTTATTGTTTATTGTACCTATTTTAGAGTTATGTTTGTTAACAGTCTTTGTACGTGTTACATGTCATACATGTGTTGCTGTCACCAAGACAAATTCCTAGTATGTTTAACATACCTGGCGAAATAAAGAGATTCTGATTCTGATTCTGATTCTGCTGTTTGAAAATGCTATTCATCAAACCAATTATAAATCAAGTGGTGGTTAGAGTTCCATGTCATTTTCACTGCCTTTAAAAAGCAGGTGTAAATTAGTGGCAGTGTCTCAAAGACGTGTTACAGGGTGGCCTCCTTTAGCAACGTCTTCAGACAGTGGCTAGACAGTGGCGTGAATAAGAGAAAATAAAATATTGTAGCTCATGAATGCAGACGCAGGGCACAGTGTACAGTAACCTGGCTTGGATTTCACTACTCTAAGCTAGGGTAAGGCCCATAAAACCTCTTAGAAAGGCACTCAGAAATGGCAGTAGTTTGGAAGAACTAAAGTCCTACCAAAGCTTATAGATTTTATAGGATTTATAGAATTTAGGGCCATCTAGGGGATGTCTTTTTTTCTTTTTTTTTTTTTTTTTAAGATTTCTCTCATTGTTGTTTATAATAACCGCAAAAACATTCATCGATTCTGAGCAATATCAAAGAAAGGAGACAAGAGGGAATGGAAAAACTATTGAATGATATCCCTGCTCCGGCATGCAAGAGACATCATCATGATATTGGTAAAGGCCAAGGAATTCAGGCTGGAAGACAGCATGTGGTTCATTGACTATAGTAAATCCTTTGAATGTGTTGACAACACATGGATAGACTCAAGATGCCTTTATTGTCATTGTGCATAGTACAAGAAATTGAGATTACAAAAATGATTACGGAATGTCCTCAAGACTATGGGAGTACCAGCGCATCCCAATGTTCCAGAGAAGAAATTGTCATGGCTCTACATGGACGGAGGAGTGGGACATGGCTGCATTCTGTCACCATAGCTGTTTAGCCTCTATACACCAAGCATATAATGAGAAAAACAGGACTGGAGAAAGACATGTCAGTAAACATTGATATGTGGAGGACATGACAGTCATTGCAGAAAGTCTGGAAGTCCTGGAGGCCATTAAGGAACAGAGCCTAAAGTACAGAGTGTAAATATGGGACTTCAGCTCAACCTGAAGAAGACAAAGTTTGGTAGGTGAAATGGCAACTCAAAAGTGTCCATAGGTGTGAGTGAATGTGTGAGTGTGTGTCGCCCTGCGAAGGACTGGCACCCCCCTCCAGGGTGTGTTCCCGCTTTGTACCCAGTAATTCCGGGTAGGCTCCGGCCCCACCGCGACTCTGAACTGGACAAGCGGTTACAGATAATAAATGAATTAATAACCATTCATTTAGTTCATTCATTGTCTGTAGGGTCAATCACTGGATCACTGGGCATGATCTAACCAGCAGTCAGGAACTTTGACCCAGACTGGCACTCAGCAGAGCAAGTATAATGGAACAGAAGATTTTCATTCATTCATTCATTATCCGTAACCGCTTATCCAATTCAGGGTCGCGGTGGGTCCAGAGCCTATCTGGAATCATTGGGCGCAAGGCGGGGAATACACCCTGGAGGGGGCACCAGTCCTTCACAGGGCAACACAGACACATTCACTCACTCACACCTACGGACACTTTTTGAGTCGCCAATCCACCTGCAACGTGTGTTTTTGGACTGTGGGAGGAAACCGGAGCACCCGGAGGAAACCCACGCGGACACGGGGAGAACACACCAACTCCTCACAGACAGTCACCTGGAGCGGGAATCGAACCCACAACCTCTAGGTCCCTGGAGCTGTGTGACTGCGACACTACCTGCTGCGCCACCGTGCCGCCTTCACAAAAGATTTTGTGTAATGTAATAACATTTTTCTCCAAAAGAACTATCAGAACTATCCAGACTATGGCCTTTTTCTGTGGTTCTTTATGGATATAAATGCTGAACAATTTAAGAGGGACAGGAGGAAAAATCAATGCCTGAACTTTGTTGTTGGAGAACTCTGAGAGTACCATGGACTGCAAAGAAGACAAAACCAGAACAAATCAAGCCACACCTTTCACTAGAAACCCATATGACCAAACCGAAGCTTGACTACTTAGGACACATTATGGGAAGAACGGATTCATTGGAAAACTCATGTCTGGACAAGTTCAAAGTAAAAGAGGATGAGGACAGCCTGCAACAAAGATGGATGGACGCAATCAAAGAAATAATGAATGAGTCGTTAAGAAGACTGAAGACCCAAACAGAAACAAAGTATGCTCTGGAGAAACCCAATCCATACTGTTGCCAGGAGACAGCATAGACTTGACAGCACTTAATAACATAATGATAATGTTCTTTATTAGTTTTATTTTTTATTATTAGTTTTAAACCCCACTAATAATTGGAAAGAAAAAAAACAAGGTTTACATATGATACATAAAAAAACCTCATCCACAGCTGACCAATCAATACTGAGGGTACCTTCCCTGCAGTGACCAGTGGAAGATTGCATTGTCTGGCTTTCTCTATGATGGCCCAAAGAGTCAAAACACGGGAGAATTTAGGAAACATACAAAAGGCAAGAACATGGCAACAGAAAAGTAAACCGAATTATCCAACAAAATATTTGCCTCTTGTGTTTTTCCTTAAAGGGAACGTATTCTCCTGCTTTTCCACAAGTGCTTTGGTCAAAACAACACAAGCCCCACAGCAGCACTCTGCCCGTCTAAACAGCCCTGTTGCTTTAAAAGATAATGAGCCACTCACTATTCACACGGATCCCAAGTGCACAACAGTGAGGAATGTTTTTTTTTAGCAGTTTTCACTCAGTTCTCTTTCTTCTCTATTCTTGTTTTCTCAGTGCTCTTATTTTTCTGCACTCATTTTCTGTTTAGTCGTGTTTAATCTCGTCCCTAATATAACCATAGGATGCGTGTTGTGATTGGAGAGACTCTCATTAGGGGCGGGACAATTATAATGTCTCTGCGCTGTAAGTAAGTTGCAGCACAAAATAAGAATGACTCATTTTATCCCACATATTCAGATTTTGACAGCACACAAAATTCACTCCAGATCTTCTTCTTTAAACATTGTGTTGTGTTTACCTTTACTGGTGTCATCTTTTGTTTGCTTTGTAAATGCAAAATGTGAGGAAAATGTGCTTATTTTATTATCATTATAAATGTCAGTTTTGCAGAGTTTACACCTCATCCATCACATTTTCTCAGGTGGCTGTCTTGTATTTACTTCTCAATCAAATGTGTCAACTTGTCCCCAGATTTCTCGTTCTGCAATGCAACTTTCTCTGGTTTAAAAAAAGGTCTTTGGTGTGTTGCATGCAGTTACACGTTTCCACCAGAGAGGTCTGCAAATCTCCAGATTTTACAAGAGTTGCATAGAGTGCTTGGAACATCCAGAAGAAAGATCTGGGAGATGTGTCAGAAACCTGTCAGAACAGGTGCCATCAGACTCTCTGAATCATATGGTCTATATTTTTGTTTGAATCATTCTATCTGTTCTGGGCACGCTTCCAATATATGTCAGAAAATGTGTCAGAAAATGCATCCAGGCATCAGTGAGCTGTTAAGCCTCAGAGAAAAGAAATATCTAATGGGATGTTTTTAAAAAAATAATAATAGCCAGTAGCTGGTGTTAGGCATATTGTTGCGAGGACGGGAATGAGCTTTTATCTGGACTCAAAAGCAGCATGTAGCACTTATTCAGCACAATGGTCAGGTTCCTGAAGCATTAGGCCTTTTTTCAGAGAGAGATATTTAAAAAAAAAAAAAAAACATACAAAATAACACTGTGATTCATGGTTTGAAACAGAACGAGCAGACATCCACGCGCAGTCACAGCGTCTGCATGGCGAAGCTTAAAAGAGGACAGAAGTGTGGATGTTGGCACTGAATCGATAAACGAAATGATGTGAAGGTGTGAAAGATACCTTTTATAGCTCATATTAAAGCACTGAGGCAGAGTCAGACAGCAGGAACGATGGGAAGAGAGTGAACATGTTTGTGTATGTGTGTGTGTGTGTGTGGTGTGAGGGGGATTGTCATCTTTGATGAGTGGCAAAATCTGAGAGTGAGTCCCCTCCACGGTGTGTTCCCACCTTGCGCCCAGCAATTCCGGGTAGGCATTGGACCCACCGCGAACCTGAATTGGATAAGGGTTACAGACAATGAATGAATGAATAAATAAATAGAGTTATGGATCTCCATCCAATACCTTGAGTTGGAATTGGAGGATGAATGCCATCTCTTCATAGAAATGTTCCAGTGACTGTTGTTAAACATCATTAGAAGGTTGGAGAGAGAGAGAGAGAGAGAGAGAGAGAGAGAGAGAGAGAGAGAGAGAAAGAGTTTGACAGTTTCCGTGAAACAGACGCCACATTATTGAATTCATGCTGTTCCTGTCCTCTTCACTTTCTCACACACACACAAACACACACACAGAGAGAGAGAGAGAGAGAGAGAGAGAGAGAGAGAGAGAGAAAACAACACTGAGGAGAAATCAGTGAAATAACAGTGACTCTGACAGTGTGTTACACAAACAATGTGTAACACATAATCTGTATGTGTGTGTGTGTGTGTGTGTGTGTGTGTGTGTGATAATGAGTACGACTGACAGCTCTTTTTGCCACACAGCACATTGTGTTATTTTCTGCCCTGTTCTGACAACCCAACACAGGTTTCTACAGCAGGAACCAGTCAGCAGTTTAACCTTTGAGAGATTAGTGCCAGTACCAGTCAAATGTTTGGGCACATCTTCTCATTAGTCATTGTTGGAATAGGGCTGTTCACTGTATAGAACTGTGTACCAGCCCCTACCTCTGCACAACCCAAGTTATGGTCTCAAACACATTGAGAAGGCGAGCAGTTCTACAAATTAACTCTTGACGAGGCCACAGCTGTTCACTGAAAACCATTCCATCGGTGCTGACCTCATGAAGCTGACTGAGAGAACGCAGAGAGTGTGCAAAGCTGTCATCGAAGCAAAAGGTGGCTACTTTGAAGAGTCTAATGTATTAAACATATTCTGGTTTGTTTAACACTTTTTTGTTTACTACATAATTCCATATGTGTTCCTTCATGGTTTTAATGTCTTCCACATTAATTTGAAATGTAGAAAAAAAATAATAATAATAATAATAATAAACTTAAAAAAACATTAAATGAGAAGGTGTGTCCAAATTTTTGACTGGTACTGTACATTCACAATATGTGGAAAATGGCCTGAAACAAAGAAAACTGATACTGATTTGACTGATACTGTAATTAATTACATGGATTTGAAACTAATTACCATATGCACAAACCCCTTAAAATTGTAGCTTTGCCGATCTCTGTACTGTTTGATTTATTTATTTATTAATTTATTTATTTACTTTTTTTAAAACGGTCTCTCTTCAGTGGAACAGCAAAACAGTGTTCTCTGGAGTAATTGAGCTCTATCCAATGCCTTTGAAATGAGTTGGATTGGTGATTGTGACCCAGAAACTGCACATTCAACATCAGTACCTCACCTAGCTATTGCTGTCCAAGCTGAATGCCATCAAATCCTCACAGCAATGTGGAGAGATACCTATAGTGTAAATCCTCTGAAAACGGATGTTTAGATGTGTAACAGCAGCACACGAGGCTTAGGCGCACTATAAATGCTTGATTTGGCACCTACAAATAGTGGTTTGCCTCCTCAGTGGGCGGTTTTCAGCCTCAAGGCGTGGAGGTAAGGGCAGGGTGTGGAAGGGGTGATCAGCCGATGAAGGATTTCAGGCTTTAGCTGGTAACACTATGTTGCTAATGTGAAGAAATCAATTAACTGCTGCTCTAAATTCCTCCCAGAGTCTGGGCCGGTGGGTGATAAACGTGAAGGTGAATAAATGCTGTTAACTGCTCCCTCACTGCAGGGTGCCAGACTGGGTCTCAGACACTCGGTGACGCCTCAGAACCTGGGTCTTTTGTAGAGGCAGAGCACAAAATGTTCCCAGGAGACGCTTTGTCAGACAGACGAAGCTGTTGTGTTTCTGAGGAAGTAGCTATTGTGTGACAAAATAGCAGCACTGAATTATATGAGAAATTATAAAGTAAAATCCTGGTATTTTTAGTAGGAGAACTTGTAGAAGGGTCTCGGGGTCCTGGGTTAGATCTTTGCTTCATGTCGCTGTCTGTGAGGAGTGTGGTGGGTTCTCTCTGTGTCTGTGTGGCTTTCTCCAGGTGCTGCTGTTTCCTCCCACAGTCCAAACCCACAGGTGTGTGTGACTAGATGAATGTATGAAATCACACACTAGTTTGATTGACTGTGTGAGTGTGTGATGCCTTATGAAGGACTGGCTCCGTGTCCAGGGTGTGTTCCTGCCTCTCACCCAGTGATTCCAGGGATGATTTGGACCCATCACTGACCTGTACAGGATGAAGTGATAAAAATGCATGAATGAATGAATGAACTTATAGATTAAAGATCTGTGTAGAACTCAGTTCTCCAACCACAAAGTGGTGCTCAACCTCTCAAACACAATAGCACTGGTTCAAATCTGCCTCCCCTCTAGCCGTAGAGTGCTTTCAGAACTGACCTTTGACCTGAATCAGAGAGAGCAGAGCTTGGGGGCGGAGTCTGTGGGGAAGATACACATCCCCTGATCCATCAAAAGAGCCTCTCTCAGAGTGGGAGGGGAAAGTCCTGCATGCTCAGACACAGGGTGATGAATTGCAGTGAGGTTTGCTGGATGTTCACAATTTTCTCTTGAATTCCTCAGGAAATAAACATTCAATAATGACCACGCCTTTATCACGTCACTCCAGAGAACAGAGAACATCAGAGGCGGGGAATGACACTATGCCATTACTGCATTGTCTACGATTGTGGGGAAACACGTGTGGAACGATGTGTTTGAGGGGAAAATAACAGTTGTTTGTTCGTGGCTGAAGTTGAAATTGTCTGTAAGTTTTTATTCGCTGTGTGAATTACAACAGAATCCTCATATGTAACTCGAGTTGTTAAGTTTTAAAGCACCTTCCATCGTTGTTTACTTTCATACGGTTAGCGATGTGGAATTACCACCTTAAAGGAACAGTGTGGAATATTTATTACCATAAATGTACAGCTTGAAAATCTTTGTGATGTTCCACAGAGCCTTTATCTTGGCTACTCTGGGCTTAGCACTGCAGAAACTGCATTGTGTAACTTCTGCAGGAGGGTAGGAAACTATAAAAATGAATTACACTTGTGGGACCCCAAATGCAAAAGTCTAATTCATTTTTACTGCACTGTCCTGAAGTCGAGGGGGAGTGGTGCAGAATGGGTGGTCTCCTACCCTCCTCCAAATGTTACATAGTGCAGTTTCTGCAGTGTTGATTGGGGAGTAGCAATGACAGAGGCTCGATTCTCCCAATTGCAGGTCAGTGAAGCACCACAATGATTTTTGAAGTTGCAATTTTAAGGTTCAAATACTACCTATGTTCCTAGATATCTGAAAAATGCAAATAATAATACATAAATAAATAATAATAATAATCAATTATTTTTAAAAATTAAATCAATATTATCCACTTATGGAGCAGGAATCGAGCAATGTCCTCATTTTGGTTCATGCTTTTCAGCATTTAGAGGTCTCTTCCTTGTCTAAAAAATACTGAAATGCTGTTTTTTTCTTAAAATCATGAACGACACTTTTAAAATGGCACAAGGGTAAAAGAAGCAAAGGAATTTAGCAATTTGGGTTTCTTAGTTGTGAGGTGATACCCCACTGCATGATCAGGCTGATCAGGACTCCCCGCTGACTCCCCCAGCTCTGCTCTCTCAGATTTGGGTCACAAGTCTTTTCTACTGCTGAAGCGCTGGAAGTGGAGGAATCTGAAGTAGTGCTGTTGTGCTGAAGAGGACGAGCTGCAACGAGTTCTGCTAGCTCTGATTTTAGTTTCACAAAGTTCTCACATCCAAAATGCAAGTTCTGCTTCAGTTCACACTGTTCTAAGTACAGTTACGCTCTTCCAGAATATTCTCATATTCAAATATAATATATGTTGTTAATGCATTAATATTGATTATTAACCAATTATAACACTTAGACAGAAAGGGCAACAGTGACTTGTTGCTGGCCAAATAGCGAACCAACATCCATCCAGTTAAATCTCACATCTTGCCGAATACTGACCTTACTTTGCATTCTCCATCAGTTGACATTAAGCCTTTCGGGTTTACCACATATTTGTTAATATGTTTAACCATTTAGTTATCAATTGTAATAATTTACCACCAATAGCGTTTCTTTTTATACATTAGTGATAATGTAGTTTACATTAACATGTGAAATGTCTAAACCCACATTCTCAGGTCTGAGCTTATTATTTCCCTTGACATTTTTTGTAAGTTATATCACATTTTCAATATTAGACAAAACTAGAGGTCACTGTTGCCCTTTCTATGTGTTTATTACAAAAGAAAATTAATAACTTTTAACAAAGTTTACATTTATTATAATTAATAACCATGTAATAAACAGGTTTTTATAAACCTTTGTATATGTAGCCTTATGTTAAAGTGGTTTATATTAACCTCATTCCAACTCTTCTGGAGCTCCAATATTCTGATGACAACAGGTGTGCTACTGTAAATCCCTTTGCTGGGGCTTTTTACCCCTCTAGCCCACACTTGGCATTGGTAACCATATATGGGCATCTGCTCTACACTTTTCTTTAGAAAAGATATCCTCAGTGACTGTAGCTCTCGCTCCCTCTCATAATTCAGTAAATATTACAATAGCATGAGAAAAATAACATGAGAAAATATGAGAAATAGAGATGACCATATTTATACACTGGCCTCTGTTTTACTCTCCAGGCTGGACAAAGCGTGTGGACTATGAACCAGGTATGGGCAGCAAACAACTGTTTCCCAAGATGCACCTGGAGATGTGTGAGGGGGCTGTATCTTCAGTGCGGACTACTGTGGAGCTGCAAACCAGTCACATAGGGAAAGGCTGTGACCGAGAGACGTACTCTGAGAAATCCCTACAGACACTCTGTGGTAAGCTTAAAACTTCATACAATAGTGTTCAAACTTAGACGTATTTACTGAATTTGTTGCTGTTCACCAAATGAATGGTTTATTACATAATCATTAAATAGTTGAATTACTTGGTTATTATGTAATAAAAATCGATAATGCATACATTGCAATATTATTTTAATTATAATGTAATAATAAATTTACAGGTGGAATTTCACCAGACTTTAAATTTTGGTGTGAATTTGGTGTGACATTTTCCTGCCCTGTATATCTGCAGAAAAAAAATTATTCAATGGGAAAATCCATGCACCGTGTGTGTGTGTGTGTGTGTGTGTGTGTGTGTGTGTGTGTTTATGGAGAGAAAAAAATCTTTTATTCTTTAAAACAAAGCAGTAACTTTTCTCAAAATCAGATCTGTCGGCTGTGCATCAAGGGTTAATCTATTGGACAGAGCCGACTGAAAAGAGCATTCCTGCCCTACTGGACTCCATTACTGCACAGATGCTTTAGCAATTTTGGACAAACTGCCCACACGCCGGTCCTGGATGGTTGGTCACTGATGCGAGTCGACAAAAACATTTGCAGCTGCTACAAGCTTCATCGAGATAGAGGTCACTCCCTCTCACTGGGTCTATGATGAAACGGGAAACAGCTGATGATTTTCTGATACAATGTGGTCTGTCCAGCCCTAATCCGTCTGAGAAAACTCCCCAGTCACACAGTTCTAGTGTTCCACACACAGTCTAGAATTTACTACATGCATTTGCACTGTTCTAGAACCATCTACACATTTACACTTGTAGAATTATCTACATGCATCCACACAGTTCTGGGACTATCTACATATTTATACTGTTGTGGAATTATCTACATGCAAACGCACTCTTCTAGAATTATCTACATGCATTCACACTGTTTTAGAACTATTAACACACATTCACACTATTCTAGAATTATCTACACACATTCGCTGTTCTAGAGTTATTTATACACATTCATACTGTTCTAAAATATCTATACATTTACACTGCTCTAGAACTATCTACAAACACTATTCTAGAATTATCTACATACATTCACACTGTTCTAGAATTGTTAACACATATTCAAAGTGTTCAATTTTCTACACACATTCACACTGTTCTAGAATTATTAACACATTCACAGTGTTCAATTATCTACTCACATTCACAGTGTTCAATTATCTAAACATTCACACTGTTCTAGAATTATCTACACATGTTCACGCAATAGAATTGTTTATACACATTTACACTGTTATAGAATTATCTACACACATTCACACTGTTCCAGAACTATTAACACATTCACACTATTCTAGAATTATTTACATATGTGAAAAAAATATCTACACATTTACACTGCTCTAGAAGTAACAACACACTATTCTAGAATTATCTACAAACATTCACACTGTTATAGAATTATCTACACATATTCACACTGTTCTGGGACTATCTACATATTTATACTGTTGTGGAATTATCACATACAAACACACTCTTCTAGAATTATCTACAGGTATTTACACTGTTGTAGGATTATCTACACACATTCACCCTGTTCCAGAACTATTAACACACATTCACACTATTCTATAATTATTTGCATGTGTGAAAAAAATATCTATACATTTACACGGCTCTAGAAGTATCTACACACACTATTCTAAAATTATCTACAAACATTCACACTGTTCTGTAATTATCCACACATTTACACTGTTGTGGAATTATCCATGCATTCATGCTGTTCTAGAATTACCTACACATTTACACTTTTGTGAATATATCTACATGCATTCATGCTTTTCTAGAATGATCTACACATTTACACTGTTATAGAATTATCTACATGCATTCACATAGTTCTAATTCCACACCCATTAATATCTCAGACTTCACCATTCTAGAACAGTGCACTCAAGGACTGCATGTATGAAAATCATTTTAGAACAGAGTGTTGGACACTACACTAGAATTATTCTAGAATTATTTTCATACATGCAGTCCTTATTCTAGAATCTACACTTTGACAATGTTCTAAATTATTTCACAAACAAATTTGTACTGTTCGGGAATTACCACACACACATTCACACTGTTCTAGAGTGTTCCATAGACGTTAGTACTGTTCTAGGATTATTTATGTTCATTCACACATTTCTAAGGCAGCTTCAAGGATGCTCTCTCAGATATCCATTGTTCTAAAATATCCACCTATATCCAAAATGTTCCACAATGTTCTCCTGTATCAAATGGCCATAAAGACAAAACCCAATTACGCTGTTCTAGAATGGTTCCTGCATTTACAATGTTCTAGGTTCTTGTTCTGCTGGTACAGTGTCAACCTCTTTGGCATTGTACTAGCATATTCCCTCAATTCCCACAGATCTAGAATGCCATCCCTCATCCACAGTGCTCTAGACTGTTCTGCTCCGACTCCCACTGGCTGGTTTGGTTGATCAGGGCTGTGGTCGTCTCAGGAAGCTGTGGAGGTCTGCAGTGTTCACCTGATGTGGTGACTGAGCTCTGATGTGTTCACAGATGCCGGCAGGCGGTTCTGTTGGCGCGAACGAGAGTTTTGTTAAGTTTTGTGTTCTCCTCACAGCGGTAACCACCGCTGTGCAGCAGGAATAAAAAAAGACTTTCAGCCTTCATCAAAATATGAACAAAAATAAACTGCATAAACACAGAGAGAGAGAGAGAGAGAGTTTCTGAAAGTGCAAGAGAGGAGCGCCAGGGAGAATGAGAGAGAACAGGAGATTTGAGTTCTACAGCGAGACAAAGACTAAGAGACGTGTTTGGAGAAAAGAAAGAAACAGCAAGAGGTGTGAGAGCAAGAGAAAGACAGAGAGAGGGACTGAGAGGCAGAAAGAGAGAGAGAGATCAAAGAACAATGGGGAGGTATAAACTGAGAGATATAGAGAAGGAGAGAGGACACAAAAGAAAAACAAGAGGGGGTATAGAGGAGAAAAGAGTGAGCAAGTGAGAGAAGGAAATGACCCAAGAGAGAGAGCAAGAAAGCAGAAGGAGAGGAGTGAGACAAAGAGGTAGAATACAATAAATTTGGGAGAAAGAGAGCATGTGGATGATAGACAGATGCAGAGTAAGAGAGGGAGAAGAGAGTAAAAGAAGGAGAGAAGAGAGCGAGACAAATGAAGGGATGCACTACATAAATTCTCCTGAGTTCTGCTGTTGATTTATAAGTTGTACTCAGTGCACTCAGTACATCAGTGATGCTCTGAGTTTTGAATCCCAAACCTTTTTAACTTTGATCCCTAATGATGGCCCTTTTCTCTCCATCCTCTGGTATCCATGGTAACAACCATCTCCAGGAGCCTCCTCGGGCAGCACTGACCTCCTCCCCGCCCCGAGTGCTGCCTTTAACTGGACCGCATCTCTGCTGACGGACGGCGGACGGGACAGTGACCTCATTTTTCGCTTTGAAGGACGGCAGGCGGCCAAAATCCCGGACTGGGTCACACCTCAGAACCTCACTGACCAGTTCACAATTGCAACCTGGATGAAGCACGGACCAAGCCTGGGCCTGAGGGGAGAGAAGGAGACCCTGCTCTGTAACTCTGATAAAACAGGTGAGAGTGAGTGAGAGAGGGGGGGGGGGGGGAGAGAGAGAGAGTTTTAACTGAAGCTTCCTTGTACATTTCATGTGATTTCATGAAACACACACATAATCCATTTGTCCACTGATCATTTTCCAACCTCCCTTGATCTCTTAGAACAGTGGTTCACAAATTGTGGTACGTGAAGTAGCGAGAGGTGGTAGGCCAAATGACCTAGAAAAATGTACTACTTAATTTAGAACTTTAATCATAACTCAACAGCTAAACTTTTCATGTGTATATTACATAATGCTTCACAGTTTTCATAATTGTGCCCCAATGAAATTTGTTAGTGTTAAAAAATAACGTGCTATATAAAAAATAACAACGTGCTATGCATACCCCATAGTTGACTATGTCTCTAAGGGAACGTGTTTAGGGGTGGGTCGGTAACACTTATATATCACCTTTCACATACCTATAATGTCCCTATCTGTAAACATACCTCCTAACTGTAGGCTCCAGAAGATTAGAAAAGGTTAGATTTGTTTTTGTGTAACACTATCACTCACAGACTACAGCACTAAATTTGTAGCTCTTTTCAGGAAAATAATAGTGTCACCAGTGGACAGGAGCTGACATCCTGAATGGGAAATAACTGTGATGCAATAACACAAACTCTAAAAACATTACGAATAGCTGGAGTGCTCTTTTGAATAAAATACAAACTCATATTTGGAGGTTTTGTACAATGCTCAGTAGGAATAAAAACACATTCAAAGTGCTAATAAAGTTATATGCATTATAAAATATATATATACTTAGGTATGGCTCGGCTGACCACCTTCTTGAAGAGCGTTCCAACTCAGTTTTCTCACATTTTTGTAGCAAGTAAAAATAGCTAATAACACCGTCACCTTGAATTAATTACAGACGTTAATTTCCCCTGAAACTCGATTAGACTCTCTCTCTCGCCATATGCTGCAAATTAAATTTCATTCACATTCAGAATGTCCTTTTTTTTTTTTTTGAGCTCCTACCTTCTACTGTCTTCTCATGAGGCCAGGTGTTTGTGGTTGTGACATCATAAGCATGATGAACTCAACAGGCTGTTTACACCACCATATGAACAGATTACAGAGGGAGGGAAATGTATGTGTTTAAACAAAGTTTTCATACTACACTAAATATAAAGCAGATTTAAGGTTTTTAAATGTTCTCAGTGTTGATCTTTTAAATAATTCATTTGACATAGTTATTCCCAAATGCGTTATTTGGATTTTCCCCAAAATTTCCCACTGTTTTTCCATTGATTTCCTGCTGGTTTTTTTTGTCATTTCCAACTGTCTTTAGATATATATCACACTGAATAGTCAGTAATTTCCAAGCTTTCCAGTAATTTCTTACTGAATATTTAGTACTTTCCACTGTTTTTCATTAATGTCGCCCTGTTTTTCCAACTGTATTGTCCTTAATTTCCTACTGTATTTTTAAGTACTTCCCTTAATTTTTGAATGATCTCTCACACGTTTTTTAGTAGTTTCCCAGTTTATATGCCAAACTGTTTTCCAGTAATTTCTTACAGAATTTGTTGTGACTTTCATAGTTTATTTCAGTAATTTCCCAGTTATTTAATTATTTCCAGTGTTATTTTCAGTAATTTCCCTCTGTGTTTTATCAGTACACTGTTTTGTAAATTTTAAAGTGAAAAACTGTCAAACCATGACAGTAAAAGACTGTAAACTCTTTTCAAAACGTTGAATACAGTTTCTTTAGCAATGAAATACTGCAAATACTTATATCAGATAAAAAAACACTTAAACACTTAACACAAACAAATTTTTGCATCTTTTTACTGGAAAAATATATTATACCAATGGTAAAAAAATACATGTTGTCACTGTTAAATACACAAACGGTTATGGTGGCCAAGGACTGGGAGAAGCTATGACTCAAGGGGGAGCTCCCAGCATGCCTAGCAGCTCCATATTTTCTGTGATTTTCAGAGTTTCTTGTTTTTCATTTATGATACTGGGTTGCATGGGGGCAATTATTTTGTGCATTTGTGTGTGTTTTTGTTTCTGTGCATGTTAGTGTTGATGTGTGACAAGATGTGTGTTGGTCAGGAAAGTTCACCATCAGCTTGTGTTCAAGTATGGCACCCAGATACTGCACATTTCTTTGCTCCTTTCGGTAATACCTCGTTTTAAGGGCTAAATAAAGGACACTTATTCAGAGTATGGCTATATCTCAGTCTCCATTCTCTTATTTGTTATACTATTTCCAGGTTAATTTCATGGCAAAACGATGTTTATTTCTTGTTTTTTATGTAAATAATATGGGTTTTTACAGTGTATATCTGTTTGGTTTTTTTTTACAGAAAATTATAGTAAAAATAAAACTTCTTGAATTTACAAATACTAACATAATACTTTAATGGCCTATACATTTCAACCATGTTTTTTACAGTAAAATTCTGGCGATCACAGCTGTTTTCCTTACAGTGTAATTTCTACCAGATTTGTATTTAATTGCTTCTTATATAACACAGTATTTTCAGGAATTTCTACACAGTATTTCTTTTTCTATTTCAACCTCTGTTTTTTCTGTCTTTCTCTTTTTACATATATATTGTTGATTGCTTTGGGACTACAGCAACATAATTCATACCAATAAACCAGTGCAGAACTTAAAAGAGACTGTGAGAGAGAGTGTGAGAGAGAGAGAGAGAGAGAGAGAGAGAGAGAGAGAGAGAGAGAGAGAGAGAGAGAGAGAGAGAGAGAGGCAGGAGTGGAACAGGGGAGATGAGAAAAGAGCAGGAATGGAAAGCAGATGGAGAGAGGACAAGTGGAGAGGAGAGTAGCTCTGTGGCTCAGAGAGGAAAGCGAGTTCAGTCCCTCAGCTCTTTTCTCTGACCCTTTCGCCTTAACATTTGTCATATTTTTTTCTGCCAAGTTCAAGTTATTGACCTTGCATGATAATTAGGCTTTATCCTCTCTCTCTCTCTCTCTCTCTCTCTCCCTCTCTCTCTCTCTCTCTCTCTCTCTCTCTCTCTCTCCCTCTCTCTCTCTCTCTCTCTCTCTCTCTCTCATATATATTCAGTATCAGTAGATTTATTGCCGTTATGCCTGCGTTACCAACATTATTGCCAAAGACATTATACCAAAAATAATATAATTAAATAATAATTCATGACGTAGTGATAAAGTGTAGAAAATATTCTCTCTCTCTCTCTCTCTCTCTCTCTCTCTCTGTCTCTGTCTCTGTCTGACTGTAGAGAAACAAAATTTAAATAAGACTGTTAAAAGTCAGAAAAGTCTTTCTATCTCTCTCTCTCTCTCTCTCTCTCTCTCTCTCTCTCTCTCTCTCTCTCTCTCTCTGTATTCTGCATTTGCAAAGCTCTTTATCATTAATTCATATTAGTAATATTGAGCTTTAAAATATTATTAACTGTAAATAAGATTGTACTGTGTTTGATTTGGGCCTGATTTTTATTTATAATATAATGTATTTCTATGTCCCTATTTTTCTGCTTCTCTTTTCCAGAGATGAACAGACATCATTACTCTCTGTACGTGCACAACTGCCGACTGGTCTTCCTCCTGAGGAGAGACTACACTCAGGGAGATTCATTCAGACCGGCCGAGTTCCACTGGAAACTGGAACAGGTGGGAGATGGAAGGAGAGGGGGGAGGGGATGGAGGGGAGGTTTACTAGTATTTGTTTGACATTTCTTGACCTCAAACTCTTCTGGACAATGAGTCTAATGTTGAGACAGTGGAACAAAGTCAGGGGTAAGATAAAGGAAAGATAAAAAGAGAAATAGAGCAAAGGATGCACTGGAGAAGAAACGAAGAGAGGAAGAAAGTAAAGAAAAACAAACAAACAGGAGAAATGAAAATAAAGAGGATGGATAATGGATAGATGAGAGAGGAGATATGAAAAGAGGCAGAAAGTAAAGGATAAGACGGCAGAGGACGGAAGAGAAGAAGAATTTAAAGGTTAAGAGAGATGATGGAGGGATGAGATGGCAGAGCAGGGCCGAGAACAAGGAAAATAGAAAAAAGGCATAAGGTAAAGGACGAGACGGAAGATGGAGGGCTGAGACAGAGGTTTGAGGTTGTGATGGCTGTCAGAGCACTCGAGCGTTCTGATTGGACGATGTCTGAGAGAGCAGTGTGTTGGGTCACTGAAGTGAGACAGAGGGGCACTTTTGATTGGACGAGGGCGTGAGGTCGGGAAATGCCAAGCTTAATCAAAACTGAGTCACTGTGTGTGTGTGTGTGTGTGTGTGTGTGTGTGTGTGTGTGTGTGTGTTATAGTGTGTCCATACGCAGTAAGGGTCTGTTAGGGTTAGTTTAGAGATGATTCATAACAGATGCTGTAGAAAAACAAACCTGATATGTTCTGACTTATTAAAAAAATTTGGAATTTTCCACTTAGGGGATTCAGAGGGGTAGCAAATTAATATTTACACATGGATGTGTGCCCACGACTGCAACATGGTTATACACAGCCAACAAATCTGCATATAACACACCTTCAGAGCCTCACTTTTTCTGCACTCAGTTCCCCTCAGCACACACAGACCTTTTCCAGCAACATGGACCCAATTGGGTTTTGAAGGA